>NW_007258045.1:523309-583575 GCF_000164805.1 Carlito syrichta | reverse complement strand
ACTGGGAAACTATGGGGGGGAGGGGGAGGGGATTAACAGTAGCAAATATCTGTCTGGGGCTGGGAAAACACCTCTTATCAACAGGGTGTCTGAATGAAACGTAATTGTACACCTAATCCTTAACTGTACCCCACAAAACTATAATAAAAATACTGATTAATTAAAAAAAAAAAAAGAAATCAGAGATTCTGCTGGGACCTGGCCCCTTACCTATGGGCTGCTACTCAGATACTATAACACTGAGGATGGCTGGCTGGGGGCTCCCGCCGAGGGAAAGACTCCCTAGCCTTTCAGATAGTGGCTTCTTAAATCCCCTGAAAACAGAACATTCTCTGGGAACTTGAAGGGGAGTCAGTGAAACCAGGGTGGCTCAGAGAGCAGCCAGCGCCCCCTGCCACCTCTCAGTCCTGGGATTTTAGATTCTCCCTGACAGTTTGGCAACACTTGAGGTAACAACAGCAGAGCTAATTTGTTAATCTGCCAGAACTGCATCCAACATCCTTCTGTGCACTGACACTGGAGGAATAGGAAGCCACCAGCTTGGCCACTGTTTGCCTGCTGAAACTAAGCTGTGGCGTTCTCTGCATAATTCATTTGTGCATAAGATGGAAGCTTAACAGCATAAGGAAAGCACTAAGCAGAAATTGGTGGTAAATGTCTTTTTTAAGTCTTAAAGACAGACTCTACTTCACTCATAAAGCCTAATTTAGTATTACTTAGTGGCATAAAACACTTTTCTCTGAAGCAGTACCTTCTGGGTGATTGTTGATCCCTCTACCTTCCCGGCTCCTGCTGCTGAGATGGTCCCTTCACCATCTCTTTGCATCTCTCTGCCCGTCCCCGCCCCATGTCCTAGCAGTTGGCACTGAGCCTGGGATCCTGTCCTTACAGGACCCCTTGCTCTCCCTCGAGGCCCACTCTCTCAGTAAGGGCTGGCGGCACCAGGGACCAGGCTAGCCAGGCCTGGGGCCCTGAGCTCAGGAAGTGGAGACCCTGCAGTGAGCTCAGTGGGGTATCTATAGCCAGGGAAAGAGGTTGTGAGATAGGGGAGTTGGTCTTCATTCTTCCAGAATTGGGAAGGACTCTGCTAAAATAGTTTCTTCTCAACAGAGAGGCCGCAAGTCAAAGTGAGTTTGCTCAGGGCCCCCCACTAAGTGCTCAGATGAGTCAGAAGTCTAGCGGAATGAACTTCTAGCTCTGTAGATCGCTTTCTGGTTATCTATTGCTACGGAAGACATTACCTTACAATACAGTGACTTAAAACAACTATCTTATTTAGCTTACAATCATATGGCTTGGGAATTCGGGGGGGATTGGTTGGGCCCTTCATCTCTGAATCTCACCATGTCAGGGGGAGCAGGACCCACTTCCAAGATGGCTCCTCATTCCCACACCCAGTGCCTCCTGCATCTGTCCTCGGCCTCTCTCTGCATGACATGTCTGCATGGTATGGTGCCTCCCCCAGGACCCCTACACATGGCTTCAGCTTCTCACATCACAGCCTTCAAGGTTGGTTCCCATGGGAATGTTCAAAAGCGAACATTGGAAGAGATGCAGCAGGAAGCTGCAACATCTATGATCCAGCCTCTGAATCCCGAAGCCACACAGGCTGCATCCTATTGATCAAGCACATCAGTGAGTCCAGACAGGTCTAAGGGGAGAGGAGGTGTTGACCGCATCTCTGGATGTGCACACAGGGAGGGAGGCATTGATGGATGCTGCCTGGGAGGCATACTACCACAGTCTCCAAGTCACTCCGGTAGGACCAGGGCTATGAGCCCCACTTGCTGGTTCTCATTTACGGTAACCAACACACCCACACACATGCAAAGATGCATACCCACATACCCAAATACACATCTTTCCAAGAGATGAATTGTGTTAGCAGTGGACGCATACTTACAGGTTTAACGGGTGCTCACAGGTTAAAGCTTTCTTTAGATACAGAAAAATATATTTGAAATCTACCTGAGCACTTTTGTATTAGCTCGATGGACTAAGATGAATGTGTCATCCTGGATGTGCATCTAGGTGCACTCTACAAACCAAAAGATCGACTCATTCAAGGACATGGCTCTAGCTCTTCAATGATAATGCCCTTGCTTGTGTCCAGAAATCTTCAGGTCTCAGTCAAAGACTGAGTCCATAGTTTCTGTTGCCAGTGACAGGGTGAGAATAAGGAAGGAATTTTGAGTCCTAAGATAGAGGATTCAAAGCAGAGCATCAATCTGTTTGTCACTCTGGTGGCAGCTTCCACCTCCACTTTCCTTTTCTGGTTACTCTTTTCTCTCTCTTGGTGACATATTAAACAAACCCACAGGTTAGCAGATCAGATTCCAAGTGAACTAGCTAAAGGCTTCCTCCAGGTCTCCACATAGGTGACAACCTTCCTACCAACATCACTTTGGAATCTTTTTATGCTGCAGATGCCTTTGTTCTTACCTTGACTTAGTTACCAAGCATTCGTATAATAACTTGGCCTTGAAAGATACTATGTCCATGTACCCCTAATTCATTCATTTCCCCCTTTTCTGTTAACTGTTAGTGAGTGAGGAAAGGCAAATCCAACATGATGAAATAATCATTTGAGTTATTGTTTCTTCAATGCTTTATTCCCCAGCTAGACTGTAAGCTCCATGAAGGCAGCAACGTTGCCAGTCTTGTTCATTTTCACAAAGTAGTGGGTGTAGAGTGCAGACTCTGCTGCATGCAGACGCCTATCAGATTGTTCTTGAATGAATGAATGAATGAATGAATTTAACAGCATGCATCAAGCAATTGCCATAGGCCAGGTGCTGTGCTGAGCTCCAGAGATGTGACAATGAGTAAGACATGGTCCCTGCTCTCTGCGAGCTCAGACCACATCCACGTGAGTCTCCTTATATGTCTTGGGTGCTTGTTCCTTCGCCCTGGGGTCTCTGCACTGCCCATAAACTCTCCAACCATATGGGGGCTGTCCTTGATACACAACAGCCCAGATGGTGGCTTCATCAGGCAGGATTATTTAGGGGTGATCTTCTCCCAAGCACCTCCCTTCACAGCTCTCTCTTAATTACCCAACATGCCTCATAAATAAAGGAGGGGGGGTGGGCTTGCCTTTGCCTTGTGAGCACAAATGTTTTCTAAATGATATTGTTCCTGCAGTTTCTGAGAGCCTCATAAACACGCCTGGCCCTGGATTTATTAGACGATGATAATCCTGCTTAGCCAGCTGGTGAGAGTCATAGCTCTGACCCTTTCCCTGGCTCCTTCCTCTCCCTGGCCTCATGCAGGGAAACTGGGGACCAAGGGTGAAAGGTCACAGAGCCTTGGAGACTGTGACTTGGGCCCAGCAACTGGCTGGCAGTGGGCGGATGCTGCTCCCAACTGACTTTGAGAACTGCTGCCATTCCCCAGGACATCTGCTCCCAAAATGTTTCTAGCCAGCCTGCTCCCCAGCCAACCCCCGGGAGTTCTGTGGGAGAAAACAGGTCTCAGCTGGTGTGAGGGGGCCACGCACAGCCCCGCTGCCCTCTATTGCTTGTTTGTCCCTGCCCAGCCTCCTTAAATGACCCAGCCCACACATGCACATGCTGGGAGTCTGGGAAGATGGCTGCAGGCACCAGCCAGGGCTCCAGAATGCAAGCCATCCCTGCCCACCTGCCTGGCTACTCCAGTTTGCAGCTTTTCTGGTTTCAAACACTTCCCCTCTCCCTACACACACACACACACACACACACACACACACACACACACATTTTGGCTCTGTAATTCAGATTCTCTGCCCCTGACTGGGCTTGGAGAGTTCTCCCACTTGGCCTCAGGATCTCGGCTCATCATGACTTCTGTTCCCTGTGATTTAGCTTCCAACACTGAAACTGTGGACAGGAGATCCAGACCCCGAAGCATCCCCTTGCCTGGTGGCCTCCTGACAGAACAGAAACCCTGGGCTTTAGAGACGGATTACTGTGACACTGAGGCCAAGTCACCATCAGTCTTTGAGGGCACACCCCATGCAGCCTCTTTTCTGTGTGGGCAAATGAGTGCCATAGAAATATATCTCAGCCATACTGCTTCAGCCCTGAGGCCTGGTTTCATACAGTGACACATTAAAAAGAAAAACAAATCTAACTCCAAAAGCTTTGAAAAAGCAGTGCAATTTTTTTCCCCCTAAAGGTTCTCGAAGAGATGGCAATGGGGGACATATATCACATCACACAGAGTAAAGTATTCTAAAAGCCCTGTTTACTAATCTGTCTCCGTGCGGTCCTCCCGTACCTAGCAGCAGAACTGCTGTGCAAGTTGTACACTGCGCAACTCTAGGGGGCACCATTCACATTTGTAGCCAAAACAGTTATATATTTATTATAGGAATTTTCTGGAGATGTTATTAAAGTGTCTTGAAGAAGGAATGGCTTCTTTCATTTTGCATCATGGTGTATGTGGGTAGGGACAGAAATATGTGGTAGCTTCTTTCAGTCCAGCTTTCTAATTTTTTCCCCCCACACCTCCAGGCTGTTCTGGCTCTCCTGCTTTTCTTCATCCATTTCCCTCACTCATTGCATCTTCTCACCCACACCCACCTAGAGTTTTCCTTTAGAGACTGGTTCATGCCCTCCCTGGGCTATATGAAAGTTCGACTTCAGCTCCTTCCAGGTCTTGGCTGTCCACTGTTGTCACCATGATCCTGGAGCAGGTCTGCAGAAGCAAAGATTTCCCCTCACAAAGTGTTACTGTCATGTCCTTCTCACCAGAGAGCCCCTAGAGGAGACACAACGAGACACCTCACTACCGGAGATCCACTGGTCCTGCCCTCTGCCATCCCTCCACCAGGACCTCGCAGCCCACGACATCTGGGTTCTAGAAGGGATCCATGGATGTGTTCCCAGAGGCTCCCTCGCCTCTCTCTTAGAATCTTACAGTGTCTCTGTGAAGCATTTCCTTTTCTTCCTCGTGAACCCAAGTCTCTCTCCTAGCAGCTAAGTTTAGACCTGCAATGGGGAAGGGACATGGCACTTGCTGTCCCTAGTCCTTCTCTGAGCAAGATCTCTACACCAGCCATCTTCTCTCCAGACAGTATTTCCCAAAGTGTAGGCTTTGTGAAGGAACCATCCTAACAAAACCCCTAACCTGGGGCTACTCAGAGGGCACACTGGTGCTCACCTGCCCCTTACCTTTCCAGGCTGCCCTCTTCATCAACACATTCATTACCTCCCTCTCTCCTTCCTTTCCTCCTTCCTCTCCTTTTCACTCTCTAACCCCAATTCTGACTGGAGCAGTCCCCAGAGTTCTCCCTGACTGCCGGAGGAAGAGGCTTCATTGTCCCTTTCATCCTTGGATCAGAGCTTCCGGAAATTCTGAGGCCCTACCACTCATTTCTCTCTTCTACTCTGCCGGGGACTTGCTTTCCTGACCCAGCCCTTTGCCCCTCTGGGCCAGCTTCTGAGCTGTTGATTTCCCCTCATTTGAAGCTGGAGCCTCACCCCCCTAATTAAGTGTACTAACCCCTTCGGGGACAGGAGGTTCCATGGAAAGAGAGCTCTTCCCAGAATGATTCCTGCCACTCACATGCTCCCTGTCTCCCAGGTCTCCTGGTCGACCAAAGTCCAAGCACTCTCTTCTGGTCATAGTCAAGTGAACCTCAACCTGGGGTACCAGAGCCTGCATCCATATGGGGGAAGGGAGCCCCCTCTCTGTGCTCCTCTTCCCACCTTAGCTTCCTCTTTTCCTCCATTCTCCTAGGCTCCTCTGCCTCCCTAAATAACACATCACAATCTAACCAAATCAATCACCCTGGTACAACAGCCTCCCCAGGGAGCCTTTTTGGAAAACGTGGCACAATCTGCCTGTCATTTCGTCATCTGCCGAAGCCCAGCAGTAGAGAGAGGCAGTTGCTGTCAGTACAGCATTTATGAACAATCTACTCAGGATGGGGGGGAGGACGGGGAGGGAAGGTAAAGCAAACACAGCCCTCCCCCTCAGGTTCTGCCTCCCCTGGGGCAACCTTGGCTTTCTAATCTCCTTTCCCCCTGTCACACACATGCAAAGAGGCTGTGTGCCTTTCCCCAGAGAATTCCAGAACCAGAATTTAAGGCCTCATCCTCTGTGTTTCTACTCAAGTGTCTTAGTGTTTAGAGACAGAATCATTAAGTAGGATGGAATCTTGGTGGTAGAGGCTGGGGCCAGACAGGAGGCTGAGGTCAGAATTTTCATGCGGGATCCAAAGAGGCTTGTGTTGGGATAAGCAGGTTGCTGCAGCCAAACATAGAGGGAAGGGAGGTTGGAGATGATCAAAGGAGGGGGTACCAAAAGAACCCAGAATTATCTTTTGAAGGGTGGGCCCCTTGGAGTACAGGCTTCCCCTGCTAGGTAAGTGTTCTAGGAACCCAGTGGCATCAGCATACCAGCTAGCATTGTTATGAGAGGCTGTGTTTGGCTTCTGTGAATTTTTTTTTTTTTTTGGAGATTCTTTCAACATGTCTGCCCATTTCGTGATGGGTGATTTACAAGTATACCTGCCCACACTGCGCTGAATGTTCAGCAGTTTTTAACCAAAAATGCATGATTTTCATGCCCTACCCTCCCTATTCACCTGATTGCACCCCAAGTGATTCTTTTTTGTTTCCCAGGATAAAAAATGTCCTCAAAGAGAAACATTTTGCTGATGTGGAAGAGGTGAAACAAAAAATGGCAGAAGCACTAAAAGGTATCCAAACTGATGAGTTCAAAAACCGTTTTGAGCCATGGAAAAAGAGCTTCAATAAGTGTATCAAATCCAGTGGAGAGCACTTTGAAGATGACTGAAGCTTAGACATGTACGAATAAATACACAACATTTTATAAATAAATTTTGTGTTTTCTTGGGTCCCCCTTATAGAATGCTTGGAGAACCAGCCAAGCGCCAGACATGTTATCCTGTGGGTATTTAGGATTACAACATCCTGGCAGCTGCTGAGACTGCCCGTCCATCCCTTAGATGAGACGTCCCTGTCTCCGGACCCATGGCACTGCCCTTCAAGGTTATTATCACCTCTTTCTCCTGGTCTTTTATCTTTTCTGTTTCAAGTCATCCCAGACCTTGCTACCAATATAATCCTTCCCAAAGCTTCGTTCTCAATGTGCCACTCATACTCAGAAGCCTCAACATCTCCCTACTGCCTATCAGGAAATTTCTTATGACTTACCTCTGCATTCAAGGCTCCCTGATACCTCCATTTCCTCTTTCATTCTAGCCTTATTTCCACTTTGTGCAACCTAGGATCCATCCAAACTGAACCACTGATGAGCTCACACTGTGTTTTCGTCAAAACTAGAACGTCCAACCTCGCCCTGCCATCCCAGGCCCAGTTCAGAAGACACCCCCAATGGGGGGTTTCTCTGATGGCTTTCTCCTGTGCACTCCTGCTGTATTTTGGTTTTGCCTCATGGATCCTGTTTCTGTCTTGAATTGTGATTATTTATGTGTCTATCTTACCACCCCTGCTATGTACTCAAAGGGCCAGAGCCTGCATCTGGCTTCTCCAGCTGAGTTCAGAGCCTCAGATGATCAGCAAATATATTGGAATCCATATCCAGCTGGGGACTCCCTTCTGTCATGGGCTAGTGGATATCAGTGGTCACCTTTGCTTCTGTCCTCAGGAAGTAACAAAAAGGAGCAGAAAAAATAGACACACATGGGCTTGCAAAGGAGCCTCTGAGAGACAGAGGAACGTGCAGTGCTGGGTGTTTATTTCTGGCTTCGTGAGTTGTTTATATCAGCTTTTCCCAGGTATAGCATACCCTTCATATCCTCACTGACAATTACAGAGGAAGCACTCTAATTTCCTCGACTCCGACTGCCTTTAGTACGGTCTAATTTTAACATTGCTCTCAGTTGCTTTTTAAGGATGCAAATAAGTAGAAATGACAGGTACCTGAGTGCCTGTTTGCCTTCTTGTCTGTCTGTCTGTCTCTCACTGGGTGGGCCAGGAGATGTGCAGAACTTAGGGACTGCCACCCAGCCTCTGCTGCCCAAACACTGGCCAGACAGAGAATAGGCTCAAACAGGACAGTGACCAGAAAAATGACTTATAAGCTTGGAAAGCCACCAGGCATTTATAGAAGGCTCCAGAGAGCCAAGAGCTCGGGTGTCCACCCTGCATCAAATATTAAATATTCAACTATACTAATGGTTGGGGAGCAAGTGGTAGAACATGCTAGAATGGCAGACATGAAAGAAAGAAGCCAGTTCAGAGGACTGACTAACTCCAGCCCCTGGCAGAGAAATAGCCAAACGTCCTGTGCAGGAGGCCTGAAGATAAAAGAGCACGAAGGGGCCCTCTGAGTAGTTCAATCCTGCACCATGGCGTGACCCCTGGCCCCTAGGGGGAAAGCCAGCAGGCCTCTCTGCCACCTGCCCCAGGCTTATAACATCCATGCCAAAAATTTCTTTTTGCTGTCTAACCTCCATCCTCCTAGCTCTTACTCCAGCCCACCTGTTTTTGTTCTATCTCCACAGAGGCAAAGAATTGCTTGTTCGCTCAATTTTGCTCTCTCTATAAAAATAAAACTCTATTTGAACAGTGATATATCAACATCTTCTACTAACTTTGAATAACATATATATTTAAAAAATAAAACGCACACACTGAGATACACACTTTTGAACAAGATTATGTGATTGTACATACATTGTGCCTCCCAATGTACTAAGTATTTCTTCCACCTACATTGTTTCCTTTCCTCTTCATAACAACTCCATCATTCAGATACCTTTGCAATCTCCTGTTGCACCACTGGAAGAAACAAAGTTCTGTGAGATTAAGTGACTCCTCGGTCTTGCTTAGCTTCTAAGCCAGTCTGGAGCTGGATGTCAGGGCCCCAAAGCCTGCAATCCACTACACTAGGTTGTCTTTCACTAAATGCCTTCTAAAGGTTGTCTTGAGATGGGTAAAGTCATTCTCTCATCATTGAGTGCCTCCCAGAATTTTTGGAACTTTTTTGTGCATTCATAGAACAGATGCTGATTGAGCACTAGTATGCCCTAGGTACTGGATGGACATCAAACATGGCAGCACAGTGATTAATTTATCAAATCCAGTTCTAACAATAGTAGCAGTGAAGACTCCCTAACTTCCACTAGTCGCCCACCTGTTTCCCTAGGTTCTTTGTGCATAGTCAGACAATCCCTTTCCCCTCCAACCCCCCAAACCAAAATCACAGGCATTCGTTCCTCAAAAATGGCACAAATCTACCCGTACATACTGATGGGTTCATGACTGACAGCTGAGTGCCTTTATTTTCCTGTAAGAGTTTCCACAGAGATTTTAACACCATCAAGTCTCCAAGCTGAGGTGCATCTAGAGGTTCCTGAACTTTCCAAAGGGATCACGGGCCTGGGAATATCTAAGGGAATCAATTTCCACATCAGCAACATCCAAGCTCACTCTTGCCTAAAACTAGTCAGCCATGGAATGTATTCTATTGAGCCATCATGCTATTCCTACCTTCCTGCTGCCCCTTTCACAATCACTTTTCCCCATTTTTATAAAGAAGAGCATTTCTCTCACCTGTTCTAAATCTTGCTATCATATATAATTTGTACAATGGCTAAACAAAAACAAAAACAAACACCTCCTGAGTATTGAAGAGTCCATTCAAATATCCATATACCAGCCAGAGTTTAGTGTAGGGAACAGAAACTTTTCTAGGTATTTTCACCGAGAAGAGATTTTGTGCAAGAAACAGGAATGAGGTACTTACAAAATTACTAAAAAGGCTGCAAGGATGAGTTCTAGGCTGGGACCCTTGAGATGATTTCCAGAGGAGTACAGCTGTCGTAGTGGACCAGGTCTCTCCAGATGGCAGATGAGGGGACCCAGCTTCACAGAGCTTAAGGCACTTGCGTAGGGTCCCCTGTTTGGTAAATGAAAGAGCTGACTTGGAATCCAGAGACTACACTCAACAAGGAATACCTCCCTTGCTTGGTGTTTGCAAAGGAGAATGGAATCAAGAACATTGCAAGGCCTGCTGAACCATGTCACCTCCTTTCTTTTTTTTTTTTTGAGTTAGAGTCTCACTCTGTCATGCAGACTGGAAGGCAATGGCCGCTCCCGGCCACCACAGCCTCTACCTGCTGGGCTCGGGCAATCCTC
Source organism: Carlito syrichta (assembly GCF_000164805.1). NCBI lineage: Eukaryota > Metazoa > Chordata > Mammalia > Primates > Tarsiidae > Carlito > Carlito syrichta. The sequence goes on along the minus strand of NW_007258045.1, from coordinate 573,463 downwards.
CGCCTCAGCCTTCCGAGTAGCTGGAATTACAGGTGCGCGCTACCACGCCCGGCTAACTTTTTGATTTTATTGTAAAGATGGGATCTCGCTGCCCAGGCAGGTCTCGAACCCGCGGGCTTAGGCAATCCACTCACCTCAGCCTCCCAAAGGCACAGGATTACAGGCTGAGCCACTGAGTCTGGCTGTCACCTCCTTTCATCCCCACCTCCTCCTTCCCTCTGCCCTCCAGTACCATTCACATTCTCATCCCTGCAGGCTTATATCTTGGGCTCGGCTCTGCTGGCTTTAGAACAGGCATCCTCAGGAATTTTGGCTCATGGACCCTTATAAGGAATTAGAAAAACCAGGGACTGACTCCCTTGTGTATTTTTAAGTTGACATCTAGGTTTTGTTATCATAAGTTTAAATGATTTTATAAGGTGTTATTTCCAGGTTATTATAAATATTGCCATTTTATATTAAAATTTCTACAGCACTCTTTTAGATGTGTCAGGAGAAAATTAAATACCATAGCACTTTAATACCTAACCATCATCTACATAAAAGCAACAAAAAAACAAGCTCTTCTTTAACAGTTGGGGATTTTGCTGTATTTTTTTCCTTCTCGAATTCTGTTTCACTTATCCACAGAATTTGAGTGCTGCTATAAATTCTTATGCCAAAAATATTAAACATCTAAACCAAATAAAAAGCACATGCCAATTAGGTGGATAAAACCCAAGACCACTTGGCTGAACCTTTACTACTTGCATCATCAGCCCTGGGAAAGGGTAAGCACCTTGAAATCTGACCCAGTGATCACCCCTCCGTCCCTGTATCCCACTGCCCCTTCCCGGATCTGACATCGGTGACCGTGGAGGCGGCCTGTTCTTGTCAGTCAGTACACTGCTCTCTTCTGGCACCTTCCTGCCTCCCTGGGAGTGTCTCCTGCTCTCTCCTCTCTACTGAGGGAGGTGGCACAGAAGACAGTTGTCCCGGGAGTAGGGGCAAGGAAAAGCTGGGTGTGGCGGGACAAGGGCAGGGACATGATGATCTTTAGTCAGCCTCGCATGTACCCATCTGTCTGTCAGGTCTGGTTCTTTCTTCAAAATTCACAATATGTTTGTCTCTGATCTGGATAACTTTTAGCCCTATGAGAACCTGAAATATTCATTCAGGGATTGAGATGTGAACTTATCACCATCTCTTACAATGTCACTCCTGCCCCAGCCCCAGCTCCTCACAGACAAATGGGAGAAGGAGGAAGTCCTCGGACTCTGGAATCCTCTGACTGTTCTACTTCCTGCCCACAATCTGCCCTATAGACAGAGTCTGTCGGCCAAAGCAGGAGAGCAACTCAGTCGTCCTCAAAGTGTTTGTGCCTTTTGCCCAGGCACCAAACACTTCTGCCAGCAAGGCTCCAACGCCCTGACACTTCTGAACTGACGTTCTCCTTCTCAGCAGCCTGTTTATTTTCTTCCTGTGTGTTATTCCAACCCATTAATGATTTTGTTTGTCTGCTAGTGTATTATCTGTATCCCCCCACCCTTGATATTACAGCGTAAATTTCTGAAGCAGCAACCTTGTCTGTCTTATCCCTGGTTGAGTCACCACAGTCTAGTACAGCCCGTAGCACATAGTAGGCACTTGATAAATGTTCAAGTGCATTAATGAATGACCGCAGGGCTGTAAGGTCTTTGTCTCCCTACTATACCTGACCTGATAGGACCTCTGTTCCCCTAACGCAACAGGACTGACAGGGACTCTTTCCCGCCCTATACCTGAACTGATCTGTTCCTTCATTTATTCCTCAAATACTTGGTGGACTCTGAGTGTGTGCTGCACACTGTCAGACACCTTAGGTCGATATGGAGTTCACAGGCTGGGCCAGGGACAGCCTTTAAACAAGCAAACTGACACAGGCTGAATTCATCTCTCTTGGCTTGTGCAGACAAAGAGAAGACCACCAGGAGAAAGAGGGTCTGGTGCTGGTGTCCAGTTCAGAAGGTGGGACCGGCAAAGACTGAAAGATGAACCTGGCAAAGAGAGAGGGAAGGTGTTTTCCAGGCAGAGAGAACAGAGTATACACAGGAGGAGGTGATGCCCTGGAGAGGTGATGCCACGGGGGAGGCGATGTCATAGGGTGGTGATGACATGAAGGAGATGACATCATTGGGGAGGTGATGTCAGGGGGAGGTGACGCCATGGGTGAGGTGGTGCCACGGGAGGGGATGCCATGAGGGAGGTAATATCAGGAGGACGTGATGCCATGGGGAGGTGACATCATGGGGGAGGCGACGTCATGGGGGAGGTGATGCCATGGGAGAGGTGACATCATGGGAGAGGTGATGTCAGTGGGAGGTGGTACCATGGGGGAGGTGACGCCATGGAGTGGTGATGTCATAGGAGAGGTAACACCATGGGGGAGGCGATGCCATGGGGAAGTGATGTCATGGGGAAGGTGGTGTCTTGGGGAGGTAACATCATAGGGGAGGTGGCACCATGGGGGAGGTGGCACCACCGGGGAGGTGATGTCATGGGGGAGGTAATGTTAGTGGAGATGGCACCATGGGGGAGGTGATGTCTTGGGGAGGTGATGTCATGCAGGAGGTGGCACCTTGGGGAGGTGATGTCATCGATGAGGTGGTGCCATGGGGAGGTGATACCTTGGGGGAGGAGATGTAGGGGGAGATGAGGCCATGTGTGCATACTGTCCTTTGCACACACATACACACAAATCAGTGTGAAAATCAGTGTGTACACAAGTTGCCATATTGGCACACAAATGCTCAGAGATGGGAAAGACACCACGGTGACAGCAGCAGGTGACATGGGAGGAGTGGGGGGACCTGAAATTGGAGAGGTGAGGGGGGTGGGGCAGCGCCCACAGTCCTGATAGGCTTGGTTAAGTAGTTTTGATTTTATTCCTCAGACTTGTGAAAAGTCTTGGGGGGTCTTTGAGTAAGGGTGTCACATGACCCCATTTATATCGCAAAAGATCTCTGATTCCTGTGGGGAAAACAGACTGACTCTGAGAAGGAGAGGAGATGCAGAGACTCGTTAGGAAATTCTTGGTGTGGTGCAGGCGAGAGGTGGGGTGATGGTAGCTTTGGCATAATTTCCATGCCTTTGAGATGGGCATCCCATTAGCAGGATTATTCATTCATTAACTCATACATTCATTCCTTCAGAAGCTCTTGCATGAAAACCTTATCATATGAGAGGTGCTCAGGATAAAATGGCGGACAAGACAGATAGAGTCTTTGTCTCCCAGGGCCTATAACCTAGTAGGCATCACCTCCTCCATGGTACCACATCACCTATGATGTCACCTCACCCATGACGTTGCCTCCCCATGGTATCACCTCCCTCGTGGTACCACCTCCCCCTGATATCACCTCTCCCACAGATAACTAAACCCAAACTTCCCACCTTGCAGCCACCTGAGATGGGCCCTACAGCAGAGGAGGGGCATGCTATGGGAACACAAGGAGAGGCACTTGACTCTGACTTGGAATGTAAACGACAGTCAAGGTCTGAAGATAAACTCAGACAAATGATCAGATGCCTATGAGCTGACCTCATGTTTGCTTCCTGAAATATCCAAGTGGTCTTGGGTTTTAACCAACTAATTGTCCAATGACCAATTGCACTTTTGACCATAGGCTTAATGTGGCCCCAACTGAAAGCATCCCCTGTGACCCCCAACTATCCTCATGCATAATTCTGTCCCCATCCTGTATCCTCTCAAAGAAGGACACTTTCATCTACACAGTTGCCTGAGTTGTAAATCTGGGCATCCGTCTCTTGCCCCTTTGCATGCAATCACCCACCGAGTCCTATTAATTCAACTTCCCAAAGGCCTGCTTCCTCTCCCCAGCCACCTGGTCCCCATGCCATTCTCCTTGTCCAGACACCATCATCTCCTGCCCAGACAGCTACGACAATCCTTAGCTGCTCTCCCATCTCCAATCTGCCCACCCATCCCGATGCATTTAGATAGTTTTTCAAACGTGCACTTTTGCCAGGTGGTCTTCTGGCTTCGCCCTCTGGTTTCAGCTTGGTTGTCACTTCCTTTGGGGAAACTCCTCTGACCTCATCCCTGGTTTAGGCCTCTCCGTCACCTGATGCCAAAACTCAGCGGTCACACATCACCTTCACATGCTGGTCTCCCCCATCAGACTCTGAGCTTCACGAGGGCAGGTATTGTATCTTTCTATCTCATCTCTTTATCTACATCTCTCTCCCTTCCTAACAAGAATGTCTAACAAGGGTCATTTTTCAAGGGAAATGTGACCTCCCAGTTGGAAAATCCTGGCAGAGTTTTCCGATGGGGAGTAAATAAATGACAAGCCTGCAACAGGCACTCAGGTAGCCCCTGGCCTGACCCAGCCCTGCCTCTTCTGCCTCTCTCCTCCTGGCTTTTCCTCCTCACAGAGTTGGCTGCTGTGACCACAGATGGTGAGAGGAAACACGATTTATATTTCTTTATTTGGTCTGAAGAGTGCTGTGACAGCCGGAGATAAATGATATCTCTCCCCACCCCATCCCCCCATTTTCCCTCTTTTGGTTTGTGACTCTTTGAAGATGACTATCTGAAAGGGACTGACAGAGGGAGAGGCTGGGGAGAAGGTGTTTTGACTGAGAGGAAAGCTGCTAATGCATCTGTGGCTGTTACCAGCAGTGATGACAATTACAGTTATGGAGGCACTTTGGGGAGGAGGAAGAGAGGAGATGGAAGAAAAGCCATCTTCTTATCTGTCAGAGGAGATAGCAGGAACTGAGGAGGCTGGAGCCTCTCACTGCCTCTGAAAATCTTTAAAGATCACACACACACACACACACACACACACACACACACACACACACGCACACACACACTCACACACACGCACGAACATACACGCAAACACTCACACACACACAACCAGACCTGGAGAGCGGCAAAGTGGCTTAGGTTGACTTGAGGCATGCCCCACTCTTTTGGTTGCTCCCCCTGAATTTGACACCGGACGAGTCTCCAGTAGACATTTTTAGTTACTCAGCAGGATGTCTCCTCTGTGCCCCCGTCCCAGGTGCCAAAGGGCTCCAGGAGTTCCCATTTCTACCCTTAAAGTTCAGTGAATGAGTTCTGATCCCTGAACTCTGCCTTCCTATTTGCCTGAGTCTTCCTCTTCATGTGCCGACTTGGTATTTTTTACTTTCATTTCAGTAGAGAAAGGGAGAAAGATCCTACAACTGAGAAAGTGCCCAGAAATGAAGGGTACTGCTGGACCCAGCTGCTCTGTAGGGAGAGAGGCACGTTCCAGAGAACAGCACAGGCATGGCGTAGAAAACACAGAGGCCCATTTGTCTGGGATGGCGGGGGATGGGGGGGCAGAGAGAGAGAGAAGGAAACAAGAAAGAGAGAGAAACAATAGAGAGAGAGAGAAACAAGAGAGAAAAAGAGAACAAGGGTCGGGGGGAGCAATAGAAATTTTGGTAGAAGTTCAGCACTGAGTCCTATTGAAAATGAAGCCAGAGCTGGTGAACATCAGCTGACATCAGCTGCTTCTACTGCAGGCGTGAGGGCAGCACGGGCTCAAGATGCCCTCCTGCCCCCAACTGCCACTGAGGGATCATGTTATCCTCAGAGCCAGGCAGGCAGAGAGGCCACAGATAAGTTCAGCCAGAAAAATCTCTACCGTCAGATTCTGGGCAAAGGCAGGCAACATTGTGTTCCCTTCCTTCCTAAATGACTTGGTTCTGCTATCTCTATTCCTGCCTGTACCCCAACACACACACACACACACACACACACACACACACACACACACACACACACACACACACACACATGCAGCACCAGCAGCAACAGAGAAGAAACTAAAATCCAATCCTGGACCTGGATGTATCTCGGCCCTGTAAAGGCTTCCAAACTCCACAGTCCTACCTACCCCAGAGAATAACAGTAACAGAAGAACTTATATTTATTCATTGATAACCACGGGTAGACACTGTGCTAAGTACTTTGCAAGACTTAGCTTATATAATCCTCACCATCACTCTCTGTTGGGAACTTCAATTATTAGATCCATTTTGTGGATGAAGAGACCAAGGCTAGATGTCAAACAGGTAAACAAGCCAAGCTAGCCCACAGCCATCCATAGCTACCAAGTGTCATGCCCTCCATGAAGACTTCTCTGATTTCCCAGAGCTGACTTAGATTCCTCCCATTGGGTTCTAGTAAGGATCTTAGCACTTACCACATAGTATTATAGTCAAGGACTTACATACCACACCAAAAGTCTCACCAATGGAATGTCCACGGAAGCCACGTGGGCAATTTCCAGGTCTGTGTGCCTGAGATCCAGCTTCAGCTGTGTAGACAAGGGCAATGTCCCATGACAGTGGTTCTCAAACTTAGTGGCCATTGGGCTCAGTGTGTGGCCAACTTTGGAAGCCATTGCTTTAGAAGATGCTAGAAAAACAGGACAAAGGGAACCTGGGTCCCCGGATGCCTGCATGAAACAGAATCACTTGCCAAGCGGGAACACTCACCTTGAACAGTTACATGAGGGAGACATCAAACTCTGTCTTATTTACCCTCACAAATTCCATGGAATAGATCCTTGAGGAGTTAAAAGGAAAGACTGATAGCTCTTGGATGCCTGAAATGTCAGCCATTAACCACAAAGCCATCAGCAATCACTTGCTTGTAAACACACACAGGCGTGTGCACACACACGCACACGGCTCACATACTTTTGCTGCACAGCTCTCTCTATCCCAGTTACCATGAGAGCAGCAATCAGCAAAAGCCACAGCTTTCCTGGCTTCCCACCTGGCAATAATAAAGGGAGAAGAACTTCCCCCACCCACCTTCCTAACTCCAAGGCAGGCTGAGCTCCAGCTTCCTCCTTTACAGTCTCTTCCTGATCCTCTAAAGCAATTAAATAAAAGTTTCCTATAGGCTCCACCTTTCCTGTCTTCTCTCCTAGAACCTGACTCAGATATTGTCTCATTCTTGATCCACAAATTTCAAAAGGTGAGAAAATCCCATGATTCAACTGATGAGCTGTAGGCGTGGGGCTCCAACCTAGATTCCTGGTGTGAGACTCAGGTAGAATCCTGTCTTGCCTCCTGCTTGGAAGTGCAAGGCCAGGCCAGCTCAGTAGCCTTGGAGTTTAGGGATGGGGCTCCTGGCCAGCAGAGGCCTCAGGGTAGGGGAGTACTTTCCAAGGAAAGGAAACTCTGGCCATCCCCCAGGGATGCAAAGGGGCAGACCCTGAGTCCAGGACCATGGACAGGGAAGAGCAGGGCCGAGAGGCTCATGGACAGGAAAGATGGTCATTGCCTGGGAACGGGGAAGAAGTTATGACCCAGCATGAGAAGTTAGCACTGAGAGAAGACATCAGGCACTGTACCCTTCCAAGGAGAGATGATACCTCTTGGGAAGCTGGGGTCAAAAACAGGAATGTCAGCTGGGCATGGTGGTTCACACCTGTACTCCCAGCACTTTGGGAGGCTGAGGTGGAAGGATTGTTGGAGCCCAGGAGTTTGAGACCAGCCTGAGCAACATAGTGAGACCTTGTCTCTACAAAAAACAAACAAACAAACAAACAAACAAATAAACAAACAGAAAAGGAATGTCAGTGAAAACATGTGGGGGAATACAAGAAACACAGGAAAGGGTCCTGGTTGCCAAATGACTTTTATTCCACAGGCCAAGCTATGCTAGAGTTCTACTGGGAAGGCTCTCGTACTGAGTCCTCTAATGCTCTCTGTGAGGCCATAGGCAGGGCACCGGGCCTATTGAACTTCAGTGTCTTAATCCACAAAATTAGTATGATGGTAATATCTTCCCTACTGACTCCACTATAGTGTCAATAAAATCAAATAAGATGATGCATATGAAAGTAAATAATAAAACATAATTTGTGATAAATATTCACATGCTCTTGCTTTCTACTAGCTTCAGATGAAATCCTGGTGCCGAGTAGAGAGACTTTGCTATAAAAGCTACTCATCAAATATTTGCTGGTGCAATGTTGATTTTGTCGTTTTAAAGGGGAGTTAAGTAAACTCAGCCACGTCTATTCAGGAGCAAGTGGAAAGAATAAAGGGGGAAGAGGGACAGGGCTGGAGATTGAGACCTTGTGTGTGTCAGCTGGTCTCCTGTGATATCTTCTCATTGATACATCTATTTGTATGCCTCGCAGTGAGTGAGACTGGAGGGGGTCTCCGGGAGAAGCACCAAAACAGGGAAGCAAATGAGTGAAAACTGGTAAGGCCTCTTCCCTCCCTAGAAGGATTGGTTGTGACATTGGCTACACGTGCTCTCCCTGTTGTGGGCAACCTGGCCTCCCCCCATGCTCTAGATCACATAGCATCCCCTCAGCTGACTGCAATGGAGTGAGAGGCATCTGACCCAGGAGTGCCCAATCTATAGACTGTCCAATGGCCAAGGAGTTGGCCTGGCATGATGATTGCTCTCCAAAGGTTACTGACTTGAAGGACTGTGGAAAGGAAAGGGCAGTTAACAGCGAAAACAGAAGCTGAAGGGTCACGAGATCAAGAGAAGCTGGGTAAGGGAGCATGAGGGACCATTCGTGGATCAAAGTTCCAAGCAAGCAGAAGCCATGAGATAGAGAGAAGTTAGGCGGATCAGGGAGTCAGGTCAGGACTGTGCCCCAAGACCACCACCAGATCTTCTGCTCACCCTGGGGACTGCTCCTCCCAGAGTCTGTTTGGTTTCTTCAGAGCCCCTCAGAAGCTTGCCTTTGTAGCTAGCATTCTCACTTTCTTTTGCCCAGGTGCGTTCTGACCAAAACCCTGTCTTACTTGAGAACCCTGATTGAGTCTCTGCTTCTTATAATCCAAATGAACGGGCGGCCTTTGGGGATTGGGCAGCTTGAGTTTCAGAGCCAAGAATCCTTGGCTCATCTCTAGGGTGTCTGTCTAGCAAAGCTGGGAAAGCCGAGCACAGATCTCCAGTCCGGAAGAGCTGGCCTTGAATGCTGGAAGCCCCTGATCCTGAGTCCTTGTTGTCAGAACTGCTGATGAGACCATGCAAGTGGCCGGTGTTCAGGCCCTGCCCTTGCCTACCCATTCTAGTTAACCTGGGAGGACCACTGCGGTGTCACTGTCCTGCTGTAGCATCAGGACTTCAGTCAGCTAAGCATGCTGAGGAGGATGGGTAGCCGGAGGTGGACACCCAACCCTCTCTCTTTATGCAGTCCCCTCCCTAAAATTCACAAAGCCTGAAGCAAAGGTGTAGAGGCTCCCTGCCCCAACCCTTTCTCTCTACCCTCCCAGCTCCATCCCACACCACCTAGGGTCTCATGCACACAGAGTGGATTTCCTGACCTCCATGGTCCAGCTCTGTCTACACTTACCCACCTTCCCTTGATAGCCACTCTTTGGTCAACCTTCCGTCCTAGGGATTTGCAGGCCAATGCAGGTGAAGCCCCGGGGAAGAGGCCCATGTGAAACGAGAGAGGTAGTTTAGATCAGTTTGGTCTGGGTCCCAAGTACCTTAAATGTGGTCCAGAAGAGGATATGGATATAGGGTAAATACTATTTTTTTTTTTAGTTGAAGTCTCAGTCTGTTGCCCAGACTGGAGTACAGTGGCATGCTCCCGGCCACCGCAGCCTTGACCTGCTGGGCTCCGGTGATCCTTCCACCTCAGCCTTTCAAGTAGCTGGAACTACAGGCGTGCGCTACCACGCCTGGCAAATTTTTTGATTTATTGTAGAGATGAGGTCTCGCCAAGTTGCCCGGGCGGTTCTTGAACCCGCGGGCTCAGGCAATCCACTCACCTCAGCCTCCCAAAGCGTGGGATTACAGGCTGAGCCACCGAACCTGGTTTGGTAAATATTGTTTTTATCCTTTTTTTAAAAAAACTTTTAAATTTTATTTTAAAGATGTGGAGAACAATTCAGAGTTAGGCATACAAATGTTCATTATTCAGGTACCCTTGATGATGAGGCGTGCCCCCCCTTCCCCAGGCAGATTCCCACTGCTGCCAGTCCCACCTCCCTGCCCCTCCACCCACACCGTGCACTTTCCCACTACTGCAAGCCCTTTTCTTATAGTATTACAATAGTTATTCAAGGTCCACTTAAGAGTGAGAACGTTTTTTTTAATAGGGTCTTGCTCTGTTACTCAGTCTGGAGTACAGTGTCATGATCATTGCTCACTGCAGCCTCAAACTCCAGGGCTCAAGGAATCCTCCCACTGCAGCCACCCTAGTAGCTAGAACTACAGGTGCACACCACCCCTGGCTAATTTTTTTCAAGTGGCAGGTTCCTGCTATGTTACCCAGGCTGGTTTCAAGTTCCTGGCCTCAATTGACCCTCCTGCCTTGGCCTCCCAAAGTGTTGGGACTCTAGCCACCACATTCGGCCTGTCTTTATTCTTTGTATACAGCACCAAACAAGAGCAGCAGCTTTGCCTCTGGCTTCGTCCTAGGCTATAGACAGGAATGGTTGTCATTCCCAGAGTACTTACCATGTGCCAGACACAATTCCAAGCATGCCTCATATATATTAACTTACTTGATGATTAGAAAATCCTGAAATATCATGATTCTTAATCTAAGGATGAGGAAACCGGGGTGCAGAGAGATTAAGTAACGCACCCAGGAGCACATGACATCTCAGTGATAGGAGCAGGATTCTAACCCAGGCAGTCTGGCCCCAGGATCTGTGTTCTAACCACCTTGCTGCACTGCTGCAGCCGCTGAAATGGAATCATGTCAGATTCCAGCTTGGGCCCGGGAAGGCACAAAAACCATTCTCCTCACATTTCCCTTTCTGTCCACTGATGTGAACATAGCATCTCACTCTCAGCCTTGTCTGCCTAGGGCCTTTCTAGGCCACCTATTGGTGTGTGGAAGAGAGGCGGCCTTTGGAGGGGGTGTCCAAGGTCTTTCCCAGCTCAGATAGAGCAGGAATGAGGTAAAAGCTAATACAGTCACCCTCTGTATCTGCGGGTTCCACATCTGCAGGTTCAACCAGCTGTGGATCAAAAGTATTTTTAAAGGATAAAAAAACCATACTACAATAAAAGAAATACAAATAAAAATACAGTATAACTTAGATAGCATTTGTATTGTATTAGGTATTATCATACATAATCTAGATATGATTTAAAATACAGTTTTGTGCCATGTAACGATGTTTTGGTCAACTACAGACTGCATGTATGACAGTGGTCCCATAGGATTATAACACCATAATTTGACTGTACCATTTCTATGTTGTTGCTTTTTTTAGATTAAAAAATATAGTTTATTTTAAAAGTAAATGAGAGAGAGAGAGAGAGAGAGAGAGGATTTACCTCCCCAAGGTAGAGGAGCGAACCAAAGCCAGGAAATGGCAATGACCATAACTCAAAGAGCACATGACCACACTACAGTCTAGTAAGGCAATGGCCTCTTTGTTTAGATATATATTTGATATACAAATACTTACCATTGTGTTACAGTTGCCTGCAGTATTCAGTACAGTCACATGCTGTGCAAGTGTGTAGCCCAGAATGGATCACATAGCCCAGGAGTGCAGTGGACTGTACCATCTAGGCTTGTGTTAGTCTACTCTAGTATGTTTACACAATGACAAAATCACCTAAAGACATGTCTTTTGTGGAGGGGACACACCTCATTGACATATCTCCTAAAACAAATCTCCATCATTAAACGATGCATGACTTATGGGAGAGGACGTGCATAGATGATATGCAAATCCTATGCCATTTAAATAAAAGGCTTGAGCATTTGTAGATTTTGACATCTGTGAGGATATGAAATTATTATTATTATTTGCAGATACCAAGATATGACTATGCCTACCCTTCATCAAGCACTTCTATGAGCCAGAAATGGGCTTTACTTACATTATCTCATTTAATCCTCACATCACTAAGAGATAGCTAACATAATCCCCATTTTAAGATGTGTAACTAAAGCTTTGAAAGTTTGAGGAATTGTTACGAAGTCACTCAGTAGTAAGCTCAAGTAGGATTTGAACCCAGTTCTGTCTGGGCTGTAAATAATTGGATCCAGTAAATCACAACGCAGGGACCCAGTTCATGTTCACTTCCCTTCTTTCCTCCCTGCCTTCTGTCTGCCTTCGTTTCCTCTCTTCTCTATTCCCCTCCCCATCTCGCTTTCTCCCTTCTTCTCTTTTTCATTTCTGCACTTCTAGAAAGACCTGCCCCTGGGTAGGTTCCTTCCACATCTGACAGTGTCCAATGGGCTATGGCAAGCACATTTGCTGGCAAATAACTTGTGAAGACACCCCAGAATAAAAGGAGAGAGGCCTGTGAAGAGCCAGGGGAAAGGGGAGAGGAAACAGAGAATTCAGCCATCACTAAACAGTGGTTCACTGACTGTTCACTGACTGCTGACTTCCGGAAATATGAAGATTAGCTGCATTTCTTCCTAACTGCACTGCCTCCAACAGCTGTTTAAGAAAAAAAAAAATCTACAAAAAATATTTCTGAAGTGTCTATTCATACCTTTTGCCCACTTTTTAATAGGGCTGTTGGTTTTTGTTTTTGTTTTCTTTTCAGTATGTTTGAGTTTCTTGTAGATCCTGTATGTTAGGCTTTTGTCAGATATACAGCTAGCAATATTTGTTCCCATTCTGTGGACTGTCTCCCCGATCTCTTAATGGTGTTGCTTTGCAGAAGTTTTTCAGTTTGATGAGGTCCCATTTGTCTATCTTATCTCTTATGGCACAGGCATTTGGGGGTTTGATCAGGAACTGGTTGCCTATTCTAATTTCCAGAAAGTTGTCTCCTGAGTTTTCCAAGGTTCTTATAGTTTGAGGTTTTACATTTAGGTCTTTGATCCATTTAGAATAGATTCACAGTCATAAATAAAGACAAAATTATGGATTTTGTAGCAATTTGGATGGATTTAGAGTCTATAATACTCAGAGATCTATCACAGAAACAAAGGACAGAGTACTACATGTTCTCACTCATAAGTGGATCCTGAACACTTATAATACTATCAGAAAGGGACTGGCAGTAATAGGAAACTGCTGAGGTGGCGGGGGGGCACACAACATCAATAAGGGTATCCAATCTCAAACCAGGAGAAGTGGGGACCAAAGGGAGGCCCAAACTTTACCCGTAAAATGACCACCTGTATACCCAATCCTGAATTGTACCCCACATCTTTAAAATAAAATTTAAAAATACACAATTTTTTACATTTAAAAAATTGCAAAACAACTTAGCCACAGTTCCCATACACTGACACAGACACACTCAGTTACTCCTGAACTCATGATTTGTGGCTTCAGTGACTCTCACTCTCTCTCTCCTCTAAATGTTTACCCAGTGGGAGACTTTCCTGTTGCAGGGGTAGCAAGGCTTGAGGCCCAGAGGCTGAGAGACTAAGTGGTGCTCCCAGGCCCCTCCAAAGGCTACACTGGGACTGTTGGCTCACAGGTTCCCAGGAGGTTACCAAGGCTACGTATTAGAGAGCAGTGAGCTGCCTTGAATGTCGAAGCTGAGAATGGCTTTACAGATGGCCTCCTGTCAATTAATGAAACTTCCAAACAGTCCAAAGCCACATACAATTACAAAACCATTGTGATTTGGTTGAGTGTAAAGTTAGGGTGGGCTAAGTGCTAGGACAAAACACCTTCAAATATTTAGTGGCTTGACACAGTAAGGCTGTCTCTCACTCACCTAGCAGTCCATGGGTTGGTCAACAGTGGTGAGGTAGGAAGGTTTGGCTCCACACAGTCATGCAGGGATCCAGGCTATAGCCATCTTTGGCACTGTTCTCTCCAAAAAGGTCACCACAAGACACAAAAAGAAGGTAGAGGGTCACACTTGAGAGGTTACAATGGGACAGGCCCAGATGTGGTATATGTTCCTCCTGCTTACATTCTGTTTGCCAGAACTCAACACACAGGCACAGTCAAGTGAAAGGAAGCCCAAGAACAGGAGGAGAAAGTTGATGCTGAGGAAGAGCTGCAATCTCTGTTGCTCTTTGGAAGGAGATGTGACTTTCTTTTTTCTTTTTCCTTTTTTGTTAATTTTATTTTAAAGATGTGGTGTACAATTCAGAGACGTGACTTTCTTTCCTTTTACTTTGAAGCCTCCACTATTAATCTCTCAGGCAGTTCATAATAAAAACTATGAATGATTTAAAAATAACCAGAATTTTTGAGGATTTATTATGTGCCAGACCCTGGGCAGAGATTATCTTCCTTAATCCTCACAAGGACCTAATGCCAAGATACCAGCATTACATCTACATTCAGAGGGTAGAACTGAGGCTAAAAGAGGTTTGGTGACTCCTCCTAGGTCACACAGATCTTATGGGTGAGTGGTCCTGCTGGGATTTGAGCCCACCTCTGTCTGACTCCAGGGCGGGAAGTGAGGAGGGTGGAGAGGTGGGTTGTAGCCTATCACAGGAGCAGAGCACACAGTGGCTGAGGAGCTAAGGATATCCAGACTGGGACTCAGCCATGGTTGGATCAGTTCAACCTCTAGCAGGCAACAGCAAGGCGGGACCATTGTTTCCCACAGCAGTATCCTCACCTCTACCTTCACGTGGGGGTTGTGAGGCAGAGAGCCTCTGAATCACCAGGCAACTTGACAGCACATCCCCTGCTGAGCAAAATTGCTTTTAAAAAGCACTTACTTTTTATGATCTAATTCAGGATGACATTGAATGTTCTCCAGCAGGTGCCTCTGCCCCTTTCCCACCAGCTCCTCCCTTCTTTGGGCCCCCTTCTCTCAAAGCTGTTGCTTTCCTTGTGGGCCCATGCCCTGAGCGCAGGTTTTCCCCCCATCCTTGGGAGGAAGCTGGTTTCACAAGGTGAGATGGGCTATCCCCAGGTTGCCTCCTGCTCTGTGCTCCTCTTAGCCTCATAGCTCCAGAGTCTGCCTGTTTCTGCTGCAGGCCAGCGTGTGCTCAGGAAGATCATGGCCACTGGGGCCAGACAAGCAGGGTTCAAGGCTGTTTCCTCCACTTATACATTTGTTATGAGACCTTGGTCAGTAGTTAACTTCCCTTCCTTTCTTCATCTGTAAAATGTAAATAATAATATCTGTTTTCACAGGACTATGGTGAGAATTAAGTGAATATAATACAGGTAAAGCTTTTAGCCCAGTGCCTGGCACACATAAATAACTAAAACTGCTTTTTGGTGTTATTAGTTCTGGAATAAAAGCATATCACTGAGCAGACAGTCCCTGTAAATCCTTCCCCCATGACCTAAGTAACAGGGTCCATCTTGGCTCAGCTTCTGTCTTTTTGAACTCTCCAAGGCAATCTCTATGCACCAGGCTGGGTCTGCACTTTGATGATGCTGAATTGATGTTGGGGAGGCTGAGTTGATCTATACAATGGATGAAGAGGGGGAGAGGAGGTCTGGCCGGGTCCTCTGAGAAGTAGACACTAAATGCACATGGATTTTAAGAAAATACCTGTGGGGAAGGAAATAGGGAGGGAGATGGGAAAGCTCAGACGGGCTGTCAGACCATAAGACTAGGGGGATGCAAGCTAGTTGGGCCTGCTGTACAGTTTAGGAAAGGCTCATCAAATCCATCGAAAGTCCTTGAACCAAAGTTGGCTGACAAAGGGGCCACCCTGAGCAGAATGGGTCTGTCTTTGTGTCCAGCTGCACCCAGTGGGGAGCAGCCCATGGGAAGAATGAGCTCTGGGCTAAGGCAGCCATGGATTTCAAAACTCAGCAGCTGGGCCCTCACTTAATCACAGAGGTAGAGTTAGTAAAGAGAGGCCTCTGAGGAAATTTCTCAAGGCTGGCACAGAAGGAGAGAGCCCCCCACTTTTCCCGGCAGGATGCCCACTGAGCCAGGCCCACGGAAGGCCTTGTGCTAACTCAATCAGCTCCCTGGGCAGCTCCCAGGCCTGGAGGATCTGAGGACTCAAACCAGACCTGCACTCCTGGCAGCCTCCCTCAGCTCTGGAGCAGCCGATGTCTGGACTCTAGTCGATAAAGAATCCGTTCCACTTGTTCCTGTGTGGCTTGGTTGTTGTGACAGGAAATAGAAAACCTAACAACGACTATTCTGTAGCCACTCAGTGCACTGAGCCTGCTTGAGCACCGTGTTAGAGGGAGAGAATGGAGGAGGAGGGGAAGGAGAAATAGCTCCACTTCCTGAGCAACTCCAGGGGGCAGTGTTCACTCTGTGTTTGCCTTGTGCTGGAGGAGGGAGGCATTCACATAGACTCCCGGTGAGACAGCAACCAGAGAGAGGTGGCATGCAAGAGTGAGCAAGGAAAGCTTCCCAGAGGACCTCCTTGGCAACTGCACCTCCAGGCAGGCGACTCTGAGGTGGCCTTTCCCTCAGGACAGCTTCACGGGTAGATGACCATTGTGGACCCACAGGTCTCATGTCTGCAATTTAATTTTCTGTTATTGCTATCTTGAAACTCTTGATAATTTTATCTTTGAGTTTCTGTTCTAAAAGCAAAGGCTGATGGGACATTCAAGTACACACTGGGACTTAAAGTCTTGGCTCTGGGACAATCTCGCCTCTTGTCACGTGTTTTCCTCCCAAGGAGTTGAGGGTGCACGATTCTTCACCATCCATCCCCAGCCTCTGTCACCTAGGCCATCTACACTCTTTTCCTTCTCCCACCCAGTAATCACCACCCCCTCCACACCAGCAGGGCTTTGGGTGCAGGCACAGGGAGCTTTGGGCAGGCAAGCAGACTCTGCAGTGTCTTGGGGTCAGCCTTGAAGACAACCATGCCAGGACTGGCACCTCTTGTCCAAGCACTGAGCAAGTCCTGGTAAAGAGGTTGCAACTCCTTTGGGGATCACCAGTCCACCACGAGTGACTGACTCAGCTTCTCCACCCCGGGCCAGGGTTCTGAATGCTGGTCCTGCAGCCAGTGGACAGAATACTTGCCCATATACCAAGTCACAGCAGGAGGGGACCCAGGCACTATGAGGGGCGGTGCTTGCCTGAAGGGGACAACATTAAATCTCAGATAAATAACACCATGGCAGATGAAGAGAGAGACCACTAAAGCAAACTTTTGTATTTTGGAATCTACCAGAGGGGACCAAAAAACAAAACAAAAACAAAAACAAACCCGGAATTATCTTTTGGAGGGTGGGCCTCTTGTAGTACAGGCTTCTCCTGCTAGGTAATTATACTAGAACCCATCAGCATCATTGTACCAGCTAGTGTTGTTGTGAGAGGCTACATTTGGCTTCAGTGAAATTTTTTTGAAGATTCTTTTCAATGCATTTACCTGTTACATTGTAAGCACATCTGCCCACACTAAACTGAGGCTTCAGCAGTTTTTGACCAAACACAGCATGACCCCCATGCCCTCCCTGTTCACACAGTCTCACCCTGAGCGACTTTCTTGTTTCCCTGGATGGAAAAACATCCTCAAGGGAAATGTTTTGCTGGTATGGAAGAGGTGAGGAAAACAAAAAGGTAGAAGCACTAAAAGGCCTCCAAATTGGTGAGTTCAACAACCGTTTTGAGCAGTAGAAAAAACATCTTGATAGGTGTGTTGCATCAAATGGAGAGTCCTTTGAAGGTGACTGAAGTTTAAACTTGTGAGAGTAATTATACAATTTTTTTATAAATAAATTGTTTTTGGGGATCTGCCATTGTATAACAGTACTTTTTTGTAACCTGATTTTGAATAGTACCTTTTTATCTGGTTTTGAGCTCCATGTTTTTATTTTGCATTGAGTCCCAAAAATTATGTAGCCAGCCCTGCATCTACTCCCCGGCTATATGATACTTCTCACTAATACTCATCTCGAAGGCTCAGGGTCGAGAAAGGTCAGGCCTTATGAGGATAGGAACTTCCAAGGCTGCAGTGAAAGAGGTGGTCTCAGGATTCAAACCACAGCCTCAGTCCTCTACCTCTCTCTGCCTCACCTGCTTGGTTCTACCAGCACCTGGTCATCTTCCATATTCCACCAGTCTCTGTTGACTTCCTGCCCCTGCTCCTGTCTCTGTGTACCCCTTTGCTGCGGTTCTGCCTGTATGTCCCAGGTAGGAATGGCCCTCAATGCTCTGTGCCTTAGACTCTTTTCTCACTTTCTTTCTTTTTTTTTTTTTTTTGAGTTGGAGTCTCACTCTATCGCCCAGACTGCAGTGCAGTGGCACGCTCCCGGCCACCACAGCCTCGACCTGCTGGGCTCCGGCAATCCTTCTGCCTCAGCCTTCCGAGTAACTGGAAGTACAGGCGTGTGCTACTATGCCCGGCTAATTTTTTATTTATTTATTGTAGAGATGAGGTCTCTCCAAGATGCCCAGGCAGGTCTCGAACCCGTGGGCTCAGGCAATCCACTCACCTCAGCCTCCCACAGCGTGGGATTACAGGCTGAGCCACCGAGCCTGACTTCTTTTCTCACTTTCTAGGATTGATGGTGTCCACTCCTCTGTTCTCACCTACACCTTTAACAGAAGGGGACCAAAGGTCATCCCCTAGCCACCCTCTCAGTGGCTTCTATTCCCCGTTTACAATTCAAGTCAACAGCGCCAATATTTCAGATGTGTGTGCAAGGCACTCCACTTCTGACTCAGCATGCCAAAAATGAAGTCTCCCATCTTCCTTCTTAAATCAGCTCTTCCTTCTGACTTGTCTGTTTCTGGCTGTGACATCCTCATTCTTACAATCATCCAGGTCTGAAACTTCCTCGTAGTCTTTTATGCTTCCCCTTCCTTCTCCTCCCACTTCTCAGAAAGCTCAAAACCTTGTCATTCCTTCCTTTAAAAAGTGTCTTGCATTTGTTTCTCCTGTCTGTTTCTATTGCCTGCAGTCTAGTTCAGACTTGTATCAGCACATGCCTCGACAAGGGCTTCTGGCTGACCCCTCAGCCTTAAGTCTCTCTCCCTGCCAATTACGGGTACACATGACTCTGGGAAAAAGTTTATTAAAAATGACTCTACTAATGGTACCATTCTGTTATTCAAACATTTTCAGTGGTTCCCTGTCAGATAGCCTAGTTATCCTCTCTCTAATATCTGGTCATGTCAGATAATGACTATGTCCCTCCCCTGCTAAAATGTTCAGGACTTTTTATTGCTCAAAATTTTCCCCAATGTGACACACACACACACACACACATACACACACACACACAGTCTCTCTCTCTCTCTCTCTCTCTCTCTCTGCCCAGGCAATTCCTATTCCTCCTGAGCTCAGCTTCCTTGTCATAAACGTTTTAGTACTTCATACTTCTCTTTTGAAACCCTTATCACTATTGTTATTAAACTGTTTTATAAATGATTAAATGTCACACTTCCCTGCTAGAATATAACCTTCGTAAGGGCAAGGACTGGGTTATTTCTGTTTAGACAGACCTGTCTCCTTGTCTGACGTATAGGAGACATTTAGTAAATATTTGTTGGACAGATGAATGAACTACCCTGTATTGAGCGCTGGGTTCTCTGCAAGGCACTTCATCTCATTTAACCCTCAGAATGGTCTTTTCAGTGTTGTTTTCACTTCATAGAAACCTGAAATTTCAAAGGTCGTATTATTGACAAGAAGCCATTCTGCATCCTGGCAAAACACGTCTTTCACCTTGAGCTTCCCATCTCTCTGCCTTCGCTCTGCCGTTGTCTCGACCAGGAATGTCCCTTCTTCCTTCAGCATCTGAAATCCTGGCCTGGTTAAGATCCAACCTTAACAGGGTTTCCTGCTACCTTCTCACCTGGCCTCAAGTACATGTAGCGGAGAAGTCCATGGGCTCTGGGATTAGACAGACCCCATTTGAATTCTAACTCATTCCCCACTTCCAACCTGTGTGACTTTGAGCAAGTCACTTACCTTCAGTTTTCTTATCTATAATGTGCTGATAATAAGTAACTACTTCAAGAGATTTAAACGAGATAGGTGTTTGGAGGGTTTAACCCAGGACCTGGTGTATAGAGGAACTAAAGAAACATTAACTTCTCTTCTCCTTCTCCTTCTTTTCTTTCTTCTTCTTCTTATTCTTTCCTCTTATTTCTCCTTCAAATCTGCTGTTTTTGCTCCTCTTCCATGGGCTCAGGCTTACCTACCAGATCTGCCTACACCATCCTAGAACTCACAATAATTCCTCTACAGCATCATATTAGCCACCATATCAAATGTAATCCTATCAGCAACAACATCTGCCTTCAGATAAGTCAGTTGGTAGAAAATTCCATGTGGGCCATCTATGGAGGTTCTCTCTGAGCGTTTACCTGTGACAGCCAAGCCTTCTTCGTTCATTTCTCTTCCTTATATCTTCCTTATACCTCTTCCTTGAGTTCTTTTGCATTAGAACTTGACAGAAGGTCCTTAGGGACCCAGATCCTAAGATCTCAGACTCCTTGATGAGATAACACCCCATGAAAGTTGAGTATAAAGGGATTTGGAGGCTTATTTTCCAAGGTCAATAGAGACCTGGTGATGTTACACTGTCATTCAGTGGAATGGAGAGTCTCCCAGGGAAGGGAAAACAACCATTTTGGAGCGCCTACTCTGTGCCAAGTCCTGTGCTTAGCAATTGAAGCTTGCCCGTTGTCATCCATACAAGCCTGCCCTATGAGGCTGACCGCATCACCTCCATGTTAGCTCCATGGAGGTGTCAAGAGAGGCTCTCTGGAGGACAAAATTATGGACTTTGCAGCAACCTGGATGGACTTTGAGTCTGTAATACTGAGTGATCTATCACAGAAACAAAGAACTGAGTACCACATGTTCTCACTCATAAGCGAACCTTGAACAATTATCATAATACTATAAGAAAAGAATTGGCAGTAGTGGGAAACTGCTGGGGGGTGGGGGGTGGGATTGGCAGTAGCAGGAATCTGCTGGAGGTGGGGGGCACACCTCATCAACAAGAATGCCTGCATAATGAACATTAGTATACTTAATCCTGAATTGTACCCCACATCTTTAAAATAAAAAAAAAATCTTGAAAGAGAGACTTTCTAGAGGTAGTCCTTTCCTTTTTGGCTTTTCATGCTTTTAGAAAATTTTTTTTTTTTTTAACCATCACCACTACATTCCCAAAAGAATGGTGAAAAACATCTGTCATAATGCAATCACCCAAAGCTGACCCCTAGGAAGGACACCTGGAGGAAAAGAGAAGTGATTTCCTCTATTTGGGCAAAAGCATTGTGGTCATCAAGAGGTGGATTTTAACCTTCAGTTTCCTCAGACCCCTAAGATCTTCCCAAACCTTTGGTCAATCCTGCAAAACCAAGCAGTTCCAGCATCAGCATAGCCTTCCACATGGTGCAGAAGGTAATACAGCTAATTCTGCAGAGAAGCTGATTGCATTCTTGGCTTTCCAAGAGATTATTATGAGCAGCCATTAGAGAAAAAATAGTTTAAGATAATACAGAATCACATGGGTCCCTAGAACCTGCTGTGCTGTTTCTGCATATCTCCAAAGCACTTAGGATATACAAGAGGTGTTATTTAGAGGAATAAATAACAACACTTACAGACTTTTCCTGCAGAGTGCAGCCAGCTCTACATAATTCCCTGAAACTTTGCTCAGCGTGGATGCCCACCCTCAGGGCAGAATCTGAAGGCAGGTTCTGCTGGAGAAAGAGGGCCTGTGGTAGGCAGATCTGAGTTTCCAAGCATATGCTCCGGTGCATTTCCAGAAGCACTACTGGCCGACACTGACTCCCTTTGGACCTGCTGCTGGACTGAAAGCTCCCTCTCCCACCTTCCATGGGAAATATTTTAGGGCTTCTTTAGTCATTAGCACTATAGAGAAAATTGATCAACTAGCTTTCTTCCATGAAAGAGGGCTTCACTTGAGGGGCACAGTGAGCAAAAAAAGAAAGGGGAAGAGCTGAAGGAATAAGGCGACTGAAATCTTATTTTCTGTACTCAATTTGCCCTCTAGAATCAGCCCCGCCCTGTCACCTCCTTATCTAGTGGTTTTCTCTTTTTCCATCCCAGCCCAGTCCTTTCCTTGAGCTTCAATGACTTCCTGTCATCTCCAACCATCATTCTTTCCCCCAGTCTCAAAAATCATACCATCTTTCTCCCCAGGGAGTATCCTTTCTGGTTAAAGGGTTTTAATCGTTTAATTATGGAGCAAAATGTTGACTTATGTTCGGCTCAGGATTGGGGCACATCTGGGCATCTCAGAAGATCCTCGGAGCTACTAGGAGTCTCCTTATGGGGAACCAAGAGTCTCTTGGGAGACTTCACCCTAAAGAAAGGAGATTCAAGAGGAGATGAAGGGCAGAGTGATTCTGGGCACAGGCCCTTAACTGTCCTCAGGAATCTATGTCCAAGCTCTGGGGTATAGAGTCTGTTATAAAAGAGGAAGTCAAGATGATGATGAAGAAATACAACTCCACTACACCTGCATTGGTCTTTGAGATAGGTTAGCAGCACTGATAGTAAGTTTCTGCAGCGTGGCAGATGGAGCTGCTACATCCTGGGGCCAGTAGCAGATGAGGCTATGAAGAAAATGGCTGACTGCACAGAGTAGTCTGGAGTTCCTGCTTGTGGAACCCCTGAGAGACCTGTGAGACATCCTTTGTGGGCCCTAGAACTATCTAGAAGGTATGAGAAAAAGACTAGAATTTCCAAAGTATGAAAGGATATGGAGGCAGAGAAATTCTGGTGGGTAACAGGCATCGTAGCTCCATTTTCACCCCCACACTGGTATGACTTGGCAAGTTCGGTGTCTGACTTAAAAGGGAGAGTGGGCCTTGTGGAATCTTGTAATTTCTACTCACAACTCCTTAATTACACAAAGGTGGCTTTTTTTTATCTATTTTTTTTTTTGAGTTGGAGTCTCACTCTGTCGCCCAGACTGGAGTGAAGTGGCCGCTCCTGGCCACCGCAGCCTTGACCTGCTGGGCTCCGGTGATCCTTCTGCCTCAGCCTTCCAAGTAGCTGGAACTACAGGCATGCACTACCACGCCCGGCTAATTTTTGATTTGTTGTAGAGATGAAGTCTCACCAAGTTGCTCAGGTGGGTTTCGAACCCGCGGGCTCAGGCAATCCACTCACCTCAGCCTCCCAAAGGCACGAGATTACAGGCTGAGCCACCGAGCCCAGCTGGTGATTTTTTTTTTAAAGAAAGCTGTTGGGAAGCTCTAGGCAAAGGTTTTATGGGAAAATCAGGACATGTCTTCCTTTTACCCAAACACTTCACACAACATTCACCAGCTCCCTGATCCACTGGAACACTTTCTTAGCAAAATATTGAGAAGATTCAGCTTATGATACCTATTGTGTTAATGGCCAAACATTCTCTTTTTCATAAAATGAGAATGCTGCCCAGAAAAGAAGAGGTGGCTGTGTAGTAGGCGCTCAATCAATTTAGATGAAATGAACTAATTCATTGTAGTTTCAATGGTTTCTGTTCCTGAAATTATGGGATAGCTTTTAAAAATAAACCTCTTTTCACATGCCGGTAGATGACGTTCCTTGTTAGGGTTCAATTCTAAGTTTAGCCTCGGGCTCAACTTGTCTAATTAAACACCGTCAACTTCAACATGAAACTCTGCAGTGTGGTAACAAAACAAGGAATAAAAAGACGATTTAGATTTAGTTAGAGAGGCCTTCTCTCCACCTGCTTTTTGGGACGACTGCAATTCAAATGATCTGTGATGGAGTTAACATAGCTCTAGTTCCTCTGGGTTTCCTCTCCCCTTTGGAGAGGCATTCCTTACCCACTCTAGTTGAACACGCTCCTTCAAGTTGCTCCCTGTGAGCTGAAGGAAAGGGAGCCAAGCATGAAGAATGAACTGTCCTGATGTTGCCAGCCTCTAGTCCTCAATTAGTTCTTAGTCCTCTTGCCTTTCTATTTCCTGTAGAAACCTCATATTCGTGCATGACCCTGGTGGCTGTCTCTCCTGTCTTCCGTTCTCTGAGAATATTTGATTTTCCTGTTGTCAGTGGCAATGCCAAAAAACAGCTTGGGAACCTTTAGTCCCATTTTCGTCAGCCTCCCCAAATCCACCACAAATTTTAAAAATAAGCAACTATTGGACAAGGACAATTGATCATTGCGACATCAAAAGCATCTTTATTAAATACTAGTCCTTTTATTGATCCGTCACATATACTGTAAAACAAAGCAGAACAGTGTTCCATGACATAATATTTCTGTCTCCCAAGGAAAGGTTACTTTGCAGATGCAAGAGTCCAGCCACATAAAGAGTGATTTGTTATGCCAGAGGAGAAGTATATGTGTTAGGAAGGACAAGAAGTAAATGTGTTAGGCGGGGCAAGTATATGTGATTGCTTAGGGGCTGGGAATCTGGCTGGAAAATAGATCAAGGGTCTTGTTTTGAAGGAGCATTTGCATGGAACCTTGTTCCCAACAGACACTAGAAAATCTCATAATTCATGGAGCATTGGGTTAAATATTCAGTAGAGTCTTGCTTCAGTAGTGGGGAATAACTGTCTTTAAATTAAATGCTGCTCTGGTCCCATCTAATGAATCTTAAAAGCAAGACCAGAAAGCATTAATCTGTGTTCAAGTAGCTTAGCTGAATCCCAGAAAGAAACATCAAGAATATTTATAGGGATACAAAAATATCCAGCACTCAACAAGGTAAAATTCATAATGTCTGGTTTTCAATAAAAAATTATCAGGCATGCAAAGAAGCTGGAAAATCTGAGCCATAGTAAGGAGGTAAATCAATCAATTGAAATTGAGCCAAGACTAACATAGGTGTTAGAATTATGAGACAAGGATGTTAAATCAGTATTTTGAACTATATTCCACATGTTCAAAAAGATAGAATAAGAAAAACAAAACTCAGAAAATCTTGAACATGTTGAACATGAATGTGGCAGACACTTTTAAAAGATCCAAATCAAACCTGTATAGATGAATACTGTATTAGATTAAAAGTATACATTTGGCTGGTTAACAGTAAATTTGACATTGCAGAATACAAGATCAGTGTATCTGAAAAATAGCAGTAAAAACTATCTAAAATAAAGCACAAAGGGAATAAAAGACTCAAGTCATGTGAAAAGGGCATCAGTGATCTGTGTGGGACAACTCCAAGCAGTTTAATGCATGTATAATTGGAGTCACTAAAGAGGGGGATGGGCAGAAATTATATTTAAAGAAATAATGTCTAGCATTTTCCCAAATCGGATGAAAACTATAAACCATGGATACAAGAAGTTCAATGAGCTCCAAGCATAGGAAACATGAAGATAACTACACTGAGGCACATCGTAATCAAATTGTTCAAAACTAGTGACAAAAAGAAAATCTTAAAAGCAGCCAGAAAACAAAGGATGCCTATGTACAGAGGAACCAAAAAAAGTATGAATTCAGATTTTGTGTTGAAAGAAATGCAAATAAAAAGACATGGGAGCAGCATCTGTAAGGTACTGGGGGGAAATATCTTTCCAACCTAGAGGCAAGATAAAAAACATTTTCAGACATTCAAAAGCTGAAAGGGTTAATCAACAGCAGATATGCACTACAAGAATGTTAAAGACCACCTTTCAAGAGGAAGGAAAATGACACCAGATGGCAATCTGCATCTACACAAAGGAATGAAGAATACCAGAGATAGTAACTCCATGAGTAAACAGTAAGATTTTTTTTTCACATTTTAAAAATCTCTTTAAAAGATTATTGATTGTTTAAATAATAATAAATATAATAATATAATGTGAAGATGTAACATATACGGAAGGAAAATACAGAGGGTGCCAAAAAGCATATACACATTTTTTAAAGATGTTATCTATGTATTACTTTTTGAAGTTGAATTAAATTACTGTAGCAATATGTAATACGATGTTTGCTCAGCCATGCTTCTGCCATTTTCTTTGACTGTCCTGCCTGTCACATGGTGACACTAACATTCATTTGATTAATGCCATCTTTTGAGCAAATGTACTTAAAATGTGTACACAATTTTTGGCACCCTCTGTACCTGACAAAGACAACACAAAGTCAGGGAGGGGAGAAATGAAAGGATGCTACTGGAAGGTTCTTATGCTATATGTAAAGTAGTATACTATCACTTGAAAGCATATTGAGAAAAATTAAAGGTGGTTCTATAAACCCTAAAGCAACTACCGAAATAACAACACAGATAGTTAGTTATAGCTAAAAAAGCCAATAAAAGAGATAAAATGGAATAATAAAAATAAATAAGTCAAAAAAAAGCTTTACAAGCAGAAAAAGGAGAAAGAGAAGAACAGATGGGGCTAATGGAAAATAAATAGCAAACCGGTAATTTAAATCAAACCATATTAATAATCACATTAAATAAGGTCCACATACTCCAATAAAAGGCAGAGATAATCAAATCGAATAAAAAAGCAAGACCCAACAATATGCTGCCTACAAGAAATTTTAAATATAATGAAAAAATAGTTTAAAAATAAAATGAAGGAAAAGATGTGAATCTGTTAACACCAATCAAAAGACAGATGAATGACTATATGTATCAATATCAAAGCAGATTTCACTGCAAAGAATAACAATAACAGAGAGGACCATTTTATAACCATAAATGAGTAAGTTCATATGGAGGATGCACTCTTAAACATTTATGCACCTGATAGCAGAACTTCAAAATACATGAAGCCAGAGCAGTAAAGTGAGACACCATATCTAGAAAATTGCAACTTTAAAAAGCCTGAAGTGATGGCTTGTGCCTATAGTTCCAGTTATTCAGGAGCCTGAGGTGAGAGGCCCACTTGAGCCCAGGGGTTTGAGGCTGCAGTGAACTATGATTGAGCCACTGCACTCCAGCCTGGGCAACAGAGCAAGACCCTGTCTCTAAGGAAAATTTTAGCAAAAATAGTAAATGAAAAACATGAATCAAAAACAGATAGAATGGCTTTATTTATTTATTTAAAAGATGTGGAGTGCAATTCAGGGTTGGGTATACAAACGTTCATTTTGCAGGTACCCTTGTTGATGAGGTATGCCCCTCCCTCCCCTGGTAGTTTCCTTCAACTGACAATCCAACCTCACTCCCCTGGCAGTTTCCCACTACTGCCAATCCCTTCATAGAATGGCTTTAGACCTCTGCAATTATAATGTGAAATTCAATTTCAATACCCCCTATTAATAATCGATAGAAGAAGTAGACAGAAAATTTGTAAGGATATGGAAAATGTAAACAATGCTAGCATGCACCTTCACCGAACTGGCATTTGTGGAACACCAAAGTTAACAGGTGTTCTGGGAGAATACGCATGCCTTTTAAAAATGGTCATGGAACATTTACCAAGGCAGACCATATTCTGGACTATAAAACAAGTTGTTGTCAAGAATGTACAATTATTTAATCACTTTGGAAAACTGTTTGGAAATTCCTTACAAAGTTAACCGTATAACCATCATATGATCCATTCATTTTACTGCTATATGTTTACTCAAAAGAAATGAAAGCATATGTCCAAAGACCTGTATCTAAATAGTCACAGAAGCTTTATTAGTAATGATCAAGAAACAAAAGAAAGAAACAACCCAAATGTCCATCAGTATAGGAATACATATAGTGGGATTCCACGAAAAACCACTCAGCAATAAAAAGGAATGAACAATCAATTCACACAACACGCTGAGTCACAACATACTTATGCTGTGTGAAGGAAGCCAGACAAAAAAGAGTACAGATTGTATGACTCCATTTATATAAAATTCCAGAAAATGCAAATGAGTCTAAGGTGACTGCAAGCAGATCAGTGGTTGTCTAGGAAGGAGGAAGACAGAAAGGCGCTGCAAAATCGCACAAGAAAACTCTTGGGATTGATGGATATGTTTACTTTGGTTTCACCGCGCACACACTCAAACCCAATTGCAGTAAAACCAAAATAAGGTGGTTGCAGAGGCAACTCAGGTTGCTGATCAGTTCATCTTGAGATGGGAGACTCTGCTGGATCATCTAAGTGAACCAAATCTAATCACATGGGTCCTTAAAAGCAGAGAACCTTTCCTGGCTGAAGTCAGAGAGAGAAAGTGAGAGCAGGAGAAGTCGACACTCTGTTGCTAATTCTGGGGCACTGTGTGCAAGGAGGAAGAAAAGGCTTCAGAAGCTGGAAAAGACAAGGTCTCCAGGAAGAAACACAACCCTGCTGTGGCTGCGACACCTTGAATTTAGCCCAGGGAGATAGTGTTGGCCTTCTGACTTACAGAACTGTAGAATAAGAAATGTAAGCCACCAAATTTGTGGCAAATTGTTATGGCAATAATAGAAAACTCAAACACCATACTGGCCCCAACATTTGATATCATCATACTTTTATCATTATTTTAAATTTTCCTCATCTGATGGATGAAATGGGTTCTGTTTTTTGAATTTGAATTTCCCTGATCACTATTGAGTCACACCTCAATTCATATATTTCTTCTTCTGTAAATCGTATATTCCAGTCTTGCAATTATTCTTTAAATCTAGTTATCTTTTTATTGATTAGTAAAATTTATTTCCATATGTTGGATGCTGTTCCGCTGTTTTATGTGTTGTAAATGTTTTCTCCTGGTCCACTATGTCTTTTAACTTTGTAGTGTCTTTTGGTACAGGGAAATTTCTGATTTTACAGTCAAAACTATCTGTGCTTTTTGAAAAAGATTTGTGTGTGTGTGTGTGTGTGTGTGTGTTTGTGTGTGTGTAGAAAATCCCTCCTTTTGCAAATATCCAAAAAATAATTTACCATATTTTCTTGGATCAATGGAATTAAAGTGTATATTTCATCATATGTATATGGCTTTTAGCAGGTATAATAAATTGCCTCAGCCCCATGTATTAAGTAGTTCACTTACTCCTTAGGGACTAAGCTATTCCATATCTATCAAATATCAAGCTCCCATATATGCATGACATTGTTTTCGGTTTTCTATGGAGTTTTATCTATTTATTAGTTTACTTTTGCACCAATACCTGACAGTTCTATATCTTTTTAAAATATATTCTTGAAACTCTTCTATAAAAATTTTAAAGTCAGTTTTTTAAACGATCATTGAAGCTCCCTGAGGACAGAGATTTTAGTCTGTTTTGTTTACTGAGGAATTGTTTGTGTGTTTGACACATTGGGAGTTCAATAAATAGTTGTTTAATGACAGGATGAATCTTTGTGATATCAAAGTCTTCCCTTCATCGAAAGTGGTTGTATTCGTTTTCTAGGGTTGCTGTAACAAAGTACCACAAACTGGGTGACTTATCAATAGAAGCTTATCACAATTCTTATCACAGTTCTGGAGGCTACACGTTGGAAATCAAGCAGCTGGCAGGCCCATGCTTCCTCTGAAGCCTCTAGGGAAGAATCCCTCCTTGCTCCTTTCACCCTCTGGTGGCCCCAGGAATTCCTTGGGTTTGTGGAATCACGAGTTTGATCTCTGCTTCCATCTTTTTTTTTTTTTTTTTTTTTTTTTTGAGTTGGAGTCTCACTCTGTCGCCCAAGCTGGAGTGCAATGGCTGCTCCCGGCCACCACAGCCTCGACCTGCTGGGCTCCGGCGATCCTTCCGCCTCAGCCTTCCAAGTAGCTGGAACTACAGGTGCGCGCTACCATGCCCGGCTAACTTTTGATTTATTGTAGAGATGAGGTCTCACCAAGTTGCCCAAGCGGGTCTCAAACCTGCAGGCTCAGGCAATTCACTCACCTCGGCCTCCCAAAGTGTGGGATTACAGGCTGAGCCACCAAGCCCGGTTTCTGCTTCCATCTTTACATAGCCTCTTACTTCCTCTGTGTCTGTAGCCACACATGCTGTTTTCCTCCCTGTGTCTCGGTCTTCTTCTGATAAAGACATCAGTTATTTGTAATTAAGGGCCCATGCTATTCCAGTATGATCTCATCTTAACTGAATAAATCTACAAGATCCTATTTTCAAGTGAAGTCAAATTTTGAGATCCTGTGTTAGAACTCAGACACATTTTCTAGAGGGACACAATTTGACCCACAACAGTGGTACAGTTCTTCTTTTACTGTTTTGTTCTTTTTTGTCCTTCAGTAACAATGATAAATCTTTCTTCATAGCATCTTGTGTTATATTTACATCTAGGTAACTTTATAATTGTTCTTGTTGCTGATAGCATTGGAAAATTTTGTCTATGGCCATTTAAAAAATGATTGTATATATCTAATGTATGGGAATTGTATTGCTTTCTGTATTGATCTTTTACCCAGCAAATTTGTTGAACTCTTTTCCTAGTTTTACATGGGTTCTCTGTTGGGTGAAAACATGAATTTTAAGCTCCATATTCTTTAATTCAGCCATAGTGACAAATAATAGTGGAATTTAGAAAGTACAGGCTTCATTTGGCAATTTAAGTAGAAACTTTGAAAAGTAGAGTATTGATTTAAATGCTTTCAAAAGACAAATACTCTGCTAATTATTACATATTCTTAGATGATAAGTAAAAATAGCTTATTTTGAACTCTTACTAATTTTTTTATTTTCTGTACTTATTGAGATGATTATGTTTTTACTCTTTAAATCTATTAATGCAAATTTTATTATAGATTTTCTAATGACATTTTTTTAATTTCAGGGATAAGCTCTATTTGATCAGCAGTTTTTATTTGAAAAGTCTTGCTGAATTTAAGTAGCTATTTTCTTATTTAGAATTTTACATGTATGTTTCCAATAAAATTGATCTACAATTTTCTTGTCCTATTCAGTGTTTATCAGTTTAGATATTAATATTATGCTCATCTCCTAAAACAAACTGAATTGTCTCTCCTTCTATTCTCTGGGGGAAGAATTGTGTAAGTTGTAGGCTATCTCTTTTTAACTCCTGGAAACTACCCCTCCAATTTGACCATGGCATCTCATTTGACTTTTGCAGTAAAATGATTATAAATATATTCATTTATCCCCTAGTGTTTCTCTAGCTTTACAAGTCTTCTGTTTTATTCATTCACTCACCACAAGGCAGACAAAGTGTGAAGTCTTTATTCAAGGACCTCAAATACTGGTTGATCCAAACTGTTCTTCTGTGACCCTTCAAGACTAAATTCACTTTCTCCGGGGAAAAAAAATAATAAAGGTTTTTCACTTCCTTTTAAACGTTGATTACCTTATATACATTAATATACTCTTCACCTTTAAGTAATTCACACTCCTTTCTTCCTGCTCTTATAATATTGTGTTCATAATCCTATTGCAGTCTTGATTTAGAAATATTTTAGAGGTTGCAGCCCCAACCAAAGCCGCCTTCTGCTCACTGTTGGTGGTTCAGATTTGTATTTCCACTTTGGGGATCTGGTGAGAAAGACTTCTGGGAAAGAACTCATTCAGTGTCCACTTCTGGGGTTCAGACAACTGGAAAACAGCAACAGCTACATTCCCTTGGTTCAGTTCATGACCTTATCTGTAATTCCCAGTACTATAATTCTGAAGATACTATATATATGTCTTTCAGTGTTGTACAAGGACTTCAAGGGCAGGAATCCAGCTGAAGATGAGCAAACTATGCCATACAGACTGGTTTTCTAGTGCCGTGCTATTTTCTGATTCCTTTTTGTTATCCTTGAGCCTTTGGAACAACCTACTCAAGTGTTCTGATCTAATTTCACAGGGCTATGAATAATTAGAGGCTCCTGTCTTCATTAGCGGGGGAGCCATACCTTCCCACTCAGCCCAGTGTAATGGTGACAGCCAGGGCAGTGAGAAAGGTGACTTCTGGTGACCTGGGTCAGAGATGTGATCCCTCCTCACACACAGAGTGAGCTCTTCATCCAGGGACCACTTTGAATGATCCACGTTTGACTTTCATTTGGAAATTGGAGTCATTATTTTTCTTATATACACTCTAGTCAATCTGAATATGAAGGAAAGTAACAGGTCACAAGAAGTCTTCAGATGTTTACAGAGACTTCTCAGAGATACCAAGGAACTCTCTTCAGAGTCAGTCTAGTTGATCTTTGAAGCCCAGGAAGAGGAATCTGCAGGAGTCAGAGATGCACACACTACCCTACTTCAGGGTGCAGGGACCAGGCAAGACCCGCAAAGGTTGGAGTGGCCACCCTCTGAGCAAAACCTACTGCCCGATAGAAGTGTTCATGGAACAAGGACTAGGAAGTGGGAGCTAGGTAGAGCTGAGATGCCATGGAATGGTATTGCGCCAACCTGTCTCTTCCCGGATTTGTGGTCTGGATGGCTGAGGAATGACACATAGAATAGGATGTCTATGAATTGTACCATAAGTCTGCCTTTAGAGGTTGAATTAAAAATCCGAACTTTGTAAAGCTCTTGCTTGTGGATGTATGATTTTGGGGTCTTACTTTGCTTCTCATGTTGCAAATTTTTTCCTTTAAAAAATAGATATGTTTTATTTATTATATCAACATATATGCATTTTTCAGCGTCTGGTGGCAGAAATCACTAATTCTAAGTGGTTTAGCCAATAAAATATTTATTACCTTATTAAAAAGGAAGTCTGAGGGAAAGAATTCAGTGCTTCACAGATCTATGTTGTCCCATTCTGATGCTCTTCCATCTTCAGTATGTCGGCTTTGTTTTTAGACTAGCTCCTCTCATGGTCACAAGACAGAGTAGTTCCAAGTATCACACCAGACATGTACAAAGGAAGAAGAGATCTCTTCCTGTACGTCTCTTCCTAAGCATCTCTCTCATGAGAGAAAACCTTTCTCAGAAGCCCTCCAGCAGACTTCCTTTCAAGTTTCATTGACCAGAATCATATCATATGCTCATACCTAAACCAATCGCTCATATAGAAAATAAGAAACACCACGATCAGTTTAGAGCAACCAGGACAGGATCTGAGAATGGGACCAGCCTCCCTCGAAGCACATGGCTGAATGGAAGAGAGTGGAAATATGAATAAAGTCAGAATCCCTTGGGCTGAAATAAAGTCAGAATTCCTTGGGATGGTATTCAATCAGTATTCCTTGGAAGGAAGGAGGTGGCGTAGTAAGTGAATACAAGCTAAGCAATCAGTGGGAGTTACCACACCTAATTTCTCCTGAATAAGGAAGTTTCTCAGTTCCAGTTCAGACCAGAAAGGGATCAATATTTGCTCTGGTGGTATTTGGAATAGACTCAAAACAGCCATAGGAGAGCAAAGTGGGTGTTCCAGCAGAGACAAGAAAGAGATCAATACGGGGGACTCACGAATATTGGCTACTTTCCTCCAGGGTCATTATTTCGGCATTAGATGCTGCTGCCTCCATTTCCCTTGCAAAACCTAACTTAATAAAGCCAGAAGCAAGCTTCAAAATTGCTGTCATGGGGCCTTTGGCTCTTTTCAAATACCAGGATTAGCACGAGCCTCTGGAAAACGCTCCAATGAGAAGCCATTAGCCAAAAGCACAGACAGCTGGACAGGTGAACTGCATCTGGGATGGTCCCTCCAGGTGTGAATGGGCTGTGTATCGTGCTACGTGTTTGGTCTCATTAAAGTCGTTAAGCCTCGTTGACCTCAGGAGGGAAAAATGGCTGTGCTCTCATTTCCCTTACTCCATAGAGACATGTGACATGCATTGCCAACCTGGAGGCCAAGTAGGAAACAGAAGAGGCGGACATCAAATTCAAAAGGTCACTTCCTACTGATGAAGATTGCTTTAGACCATTTCTATTAAAAACGTAGCGTCAGCCTCAGCTGACATCTTGATAGAAATGCGATTTATGAAGCCTCACCTCAGACCCTTTGAATCAGAATCTCCACCTTAAAGACCTATGAATCTGTATTTTGAAGATCTCTCTGGGCATATCATCAAGTTTAAGAAGTATTGCTTTAGGTCCTTGTTGTCGCTGTGACTTTTTCTAGAACACTGGTAAATATAAAGGGGGGCATGAGGAGTTGGGTGGGAATGGGGATGGGGAAAGTGGAAGGACACTGAGTAAGCCCCCAGACATTCTCCTCTAGAAAAAAATAATTAGCTAGCTGCAAAAAAATGGTGAAGACAAGCAAAGCCTGAAAGAAGCAGCTCAATAACTTAACCCTGGGTTGGTGTTTGTTGTACTAGAAATTTCATCCATCTGCAATAAAACCCAGATGCATCCACCATGTGATGGACATTACAAGACAGAGCTTTAATGAACAAAGGCCCAAATACTCAGGACCACTGTATATTTCTGCTTGGCTGTGCACTGTCTATCTCTAGGAGAACCTATGATGTTACTGGTGTCCTGGAACTGTATAATATGGCAGCCCTGCTGACATACCTGAGATCAAAGCATTTTAGATCTAGAAACAACCATAAATCATAATTCCTTTTATTTATAAACCAAAGGAAATGAAATAATTTGACCAAGAACACTTGACTAATTTAACAGCAGATCCAAGACCTTGAAAAATCAGATTTCTACCTTACGAAGTGAGTCCTTAGAGAATAATTCAAAAGAAGTAAAGAGCTGGACATCAAAAAAATATTAGTTTTATTTCAAAAAACACAAATGTCTAAGGAGATGGGAATGGTGAGGTAAACTGCATTAAATACACCAGATGAAATAGTGTCTAGTGATTAAAGTTATATTTATGAGGAATTTTGTTATATCATTATTTATATTATACTTATAATTGAATTTATGAAGATAAATATATTCATACACAATATACACATAAACATATGTGTATATGTTCTAAGCAGTTTAGAAAATTGTGAATTTCAGGTTGGGCTTGGTGGCTCAGCCTGTAATCCCAGAACTTTGGGAGGCCGAGGTGAGTGGATTGTCTAAACCTGCAGGTTTGAGACCAGCCTGGACAACTTGGCAAGACCTCGTCTCTGCAATAAATCAAAAATTAGCCAGGCATGGTAGCACACGACTGTAGTTCCGGCTTCTTGGAATGCTGAGGCAGAAGGATCGCCAGAGCCCAGCAGGGTGATGCTGGGGTGGGTGGGAGCGTGCCACTGCACTCCAACCTGGGTGATGGAGTGAGACTCCAACTCAAAAGAAAAAAAAAGAAAATTGTGAATTGCATTTTTTCTTTTTTCTTTTCTTTTAGATTCAGGGGGTATAGTGTGTATTTGTTACATGGGCATATTGCACACTGGTGGGGATTGGGGTCAGGTGAACCTTTCCCCAGATGGTGAACATTGTACACAATAGGTAACTTCTGAACCCTAGCTCTCCCTCCCCACCTTTCCCCTTTTCAGTGTCTATTGTTTCCCTCTATGACCATTTATCTCCCACTTATAAGGGAGAGCATATGGTGTTTGGTTTTCTATTTCTGAGTTAGTTCACATGGGCTGATGATCTTCAGCTCCATTCACGGTGCTACAAAGGGCACAATTTTGTTCTTGCTTATGACTACGTTGTGTTCTATGGTGTATATATACCATACTTTCCTTATTAGTCAATTATTGATGGGCGCTTAGATGGGTTCCATGACTTTGCTATTGTGAATTGTGCTGCAATGAAAATATGAGTACAGGTATCTTTTTTACATAATGATTTGTTTTCCTTTGGGTAGGTGTCAGTAGTGGGATTGCTGGGTTGAATGGTAGTTCTACTTTTAGTTCTTCGAGAAATATACATACTGTTTTCTGTAGAGGTTGAACGAGTTTACAATCCCGCCAAGAGTGCATGAGCCTTTCTTTTTCTCCGCATCCCTGTTAGCATTTGCTATTCATTGACTTTTTAATGATAGCCATTCTGACTGGTGTAAGATGATATCTCATTTTGGTTTTAATTTTCATTACTCTGATGATTAGTGATGTTGAGCACTTTTTCATACGCCTGTTAGTCACTTTTGTGTGTCTTCTTTTGAGAAGTGTCTATTCATATCCTTTGCTCATTTAAAAAAAT
Organism: Carlito syrichta; assembly: GCF_000164805.1. Lineage (NCBI taxonomy): Eukaryota > Metazoa > Chordata > Mammalia > Primates > Tarsiidae > Carlito > Carlito syrichta. The sequence goes on along the minus strand of NW_007258045.1, from coordinate 537,813 downwards.
TTTTTTTTGTTTGTTTTTTTTTTCATGTTGAGTTGAGTTTCTTGCAGATTCTGGATATTTGTCCTTTGTCTGAGGCATAATTTTCAAATATTTTCTCCCGTTCCATAAGTTTTCTATTCACTCTATTGATTATTTCTTTTGCTGTGCACAAGCCTTCTAGTTAAATTAAGTCCCATTTGTCTATTTTTGTTTTTATTGTATTTGTTTTTGAGGTCTTTATCATAAATTATTTGCCTAGGCCAGTTTCCAGAAGAGCTTTTCCTAGGTTTTCTTCTAGGAGTTCTATGGTTTTAGGTCTTACATTTAAGTCTTGAATCCATCCTGAGTTAATTTTTGTATATGGTGAGAGGTAGGAATCCAGTTTCACTCTTCTACATATGGCAAGTACCATTTCAGCACCATTTATTGAATAGGGTGCCCTTTCCTCATTGTTTATTTTTGTCAACTTTGTTGATGATCAGTTGGTTGTGGATTTCCAGTTTTATTTCTGGGCTCTCTATTCTGTTCCATTAATCTGTCTATTTTTATGCCAGAACCATGCTGTTTTAGTTACTATATGCTCGTAGTATAATTTGAAGTCAGTCAATGTAATGCATTTGTTCTTTTTATTTGGTAATGCTCTAGCTATTTGTGCTCTTTTTTCTGTTTCATAGTAAATGTTAGGATTTTTGTATAGTTCTATGGAAAATTATGTTGATATTTTGGTTTCATTGAATCTATGGATTGCTTTAGGCAGTTTGGTCATTTTTAACAATATTAATTCTTCCAATCCATGAGCATAGGATATTCTTTCATTTGTTTGTGTTGTCTACAATTTCTTTCATCAGTATTTTGTAGTTCTCCTTGTAAAGGTCTTTCATCTCCTTGGTTACACATATTCCCGAGTATTTTACTTTTTGTGACTATTATAAATGAGATTGAGCTCTTGACTGGTTCTCGGTTTGAGCATTATTGATGCATTAAAATGCTTCCAGTTTTTGTACATTGATTTTGCATCCTGAAACTTTACTCAAGTCATTCATCAGGTCTTGGAGTCTCTTGGAGGAGTCTTCAGGGTTTTCTAGGCATATAATCATATCATCAGTGACCAGGGATAGTTTGACTTCCTCTTTGCCAATTTGAATGCCTTTTATTTATTTCTTTTTTTACTATAAAGATGTGGGGTACAATTCAGGGTTAGGTATACAAGCCTTTTATTTCTTTATCTTGCTTGGCTACTCTTGTTAGGGCTTCCAGTACAATGTTGAATAGGAGTGATGTGAATTGTATCTTAGAAAGCTTTCCCAACTTGTCAGATCCTGTGCAGTTACTTCTGACCCTATCATAACCCCAGAGGATGCTCCTGTCTTCCCAGCACCCATCTATGCAGAATCCTGAGCCATTCGTAGTTCTCAACCCTGGGCTGAGGATCATCTGGGAAACTTTTTAAATAACATTGCCCAAGCCTAACAGACCCATTGGACCAGGCTCTCAGAAGACATACCCAGAAATCTATATTAAAAACAAAACAAAACAAACCTTTTTCTATAGTTTGGATGTTTGACCCTCCAAACTGCATGTTGAAATGTGATCCCCAGTGTTGGAAGTGGAGCTTGGTTTGGGTCATGGGGGTAGACCCATCATGAATGGCTTGGTGCCACACCAAAGTAAATGAGTGAGTTCTCACTCTATTAGCTCCCGCAAGAGTTGATTGTTAAAAAGAGCCTGGCATCCTTCCCTCCTCTGTCTTGCTTCTTCTCTCACCATGTGCCTTCTGTACATGGGCTCCCCTCCCCTTCTTCCACAGGTGGAAGCAGTCTGAGGCTCTCATCAGAAGCAGATGTTGGCACCATGCTTTTTGTGTAACCTGAAGAATCATGAGACAAATAAGCCTCTTTTCTTCATAAACTACCCAGACTTGGATATTCCTTTGTGGCAGTGCAAATGGACTAAGACACCTTCACAGGTAATTCTGTGCAGTGATATTGAGACTCCCTGCACTAGTCAAGTTAACCTCCAAACTTTGGGTAAACCTCAAGCATACCTTGTTTGTAGCTTCAGGGGCCAATGCAACAGGAGGCTAGGGGGAGGCAGGTGAGATTTGCAAAACCCTGAGAGTGGCCTAAAATCTAAAGAGTTTATCTGCTTTCTTTAAACTCACCCACTATATGATTGCAGTGGATTAAATATGGTCACAAATTCGTTGCTCCTTCTTCCGTTGAGAGGTTGTGCCTTTTTACTTTATTTCCCCTTGAATTTGAGTTGATTTTAAGGACTTGCTTGACTGGGATGATAGAATGTGCTGGAAGGGATGCTTGTGGACTTTTTAAGTCATAACCACCCTTGTTGCTAACACCCATGTCTCTTGGCATGCTTTCTTTGGTTGTAGCCAGCTCTCTGTAAAAAGTCGAAGTACTTTGAGACCACCATGCTATTCAGAAGCTCAGACTAGCCACTAAGATGAGCCATGTGGAGAAAGATGCTGGCTAACTCAGCTCTTCCAGCCACCATGGATCAGACACCTGTCATATCAGTGAAGAAATCATCTATAATATTCCAGCCACAACAGACGATCCATCTTTCCAACTGGAGACAGACCTGGCACCAGATGCTTGTGATTCTTGATTCTTCTTCTCTCCACATCTGGTGGCACTCATACCTTTATTATTAAATTCACCTTTTCCTGCCTCCCTCTCATTTCTTACCGATGAGTGGATGGCAGAAATCTGTGACACAAAAAATGTGGGTGACTGAGATTTCAGTGAGGTTTAGTACAACAGATGTTTAAGGCTTATGGGCTTCAGACAGATATATCCAAAAGTGTTAGCCCCTGTGTCCTCTCCGCCTAGCCCAACAGAACATAACATGTAGCGCACCACATGAATGATTTTGTCCTGGTCAGTGGAGTGCATGCTGCTGTTACCTACTAGATTTCGCCTAAATTAGGTGATAATGGCACAAGAGTTCTTTGACAAATGACTTTATTAAGACTATGAAAGGAATTGCTGAAACCCTAAACCCAAATTATTTATGATAGACACCTATATAATATAAAGCTGTCAGTTTCCGATTCGTCTTCAAAATCTTCATGTGAGTAACGAAACACTAATGTATCTGGCCCTATGGAAACGCCTCTTGTTCCACATTCTGTAGGTCCCCTTCCATACATCCCACACTGCCTTAGCAGCAATGTCTGGCTCTCCAAGTCCCTCATTTCTTATTAGAGAAGGTTAATTTCTCCACTTAAGCCGTTTTCAAAGTGGAGTCTTTAAGAACCAGTTGATTTACCTGGAAGATTTAGTTTCCTTACAAAATGATCTATAAAATGCTGAGTGCCTGTTTTATTTAATCCTAAGAATGGCTTTTTTTCCTCTCTGTCCCAGGCACTGTTAATGTATCTGCATGCCTCTTGGTGTTCCCAAAGGAAGGAAATATCTAAACTCCTCCCTTTGATAAGAAGTATAACTTCCTTATTAGAGTTCAACTTATAAATGGCTTTCCATTATACATTCTGTATAATAGTATAAAGTTCTTGCAAGTAGGAGCTCATTGGCATATTAATACAATCCTTTATACCCACTACCAAATGAACCACATGTATGCCATGTACAGCTATTTATATTAAAGACTGGAGGAATTAACACACAAATATTATTGTGGAGGAATTTTCAGGTGAATTTGTCTTTTATCCAAGTTTGCTTACAAATATTTATGCCTTTAAAGTTAAATAGCTTTAAAAAGAAATCTGTGCTATTTCCAACAAATTATACTACCTCTAATATTACTTATTTGGATTCATTAAACAAGTTCTGTAAAAAAGGAGTTTATACCTTTCTACCTGCTGAACTCCAGGAACCCAGTTTTTGGAGAACATGATTCTACTTTTTTTGACCTTCTGATTTTAATGAAAATTTATCTAAGACAAGAAACAGGAAGAGTATGACTTGGAGTGCCCTGTGGAGTTTCTGGACTGATCCAGGGTGTCATTTTCCTTGAAAACAGCATAGAGAACTTTAGCTTGGAAGATGAAGGATTTGATTGCCACCAAGACAAATACTGTTGCTTTGTTGGGGAGGTGGGAAGTCTTGGGGATGTCCTCAGCAAGTGCTAGGTTTTAGAGCCAAGAGATTCCCATGAGAGCTGCTGAATTTCACACCATCACTCCTTGAAATAGGTCAGAGCTTTATATTATTTCTACAATAAAGGACCTTGGAGTACATGAGAAGGGTTATAGCTGTTTGGTGAGTGTGCTTGACTTGGCAAACCAGTTTCCACTGAAGTGACCAGGCGATGTACAGGGATCCAGATGGATAATATAGAAGTTCTCAGAAGAGACTGTGCAAAATATGGGCTCCCTCTAAGTAACCTTTCTACTCACTTTGGCTCTGTGAGTCTTGCTGGGACAGACTTCCACACAGTAGAGTGTCCTGCATTGTGGATCATGGATGTGACTGTAGAAAACTGCTGGGCTGGGTTGGTGACCCAGTTCACAAGGATCTCCCTTTCAGTGAGAGTTTATACACAGAGGTGGCCCCAGAGACCTTATTATGAACATGACCTTGAGCTTAATAATAGATCTGACTAAATTCAACCAATCAGAGTCTTTCCAGTCTCTCTGTGGAATTTTTTTTAACCAGAAATAAGGGAAGAAGAACACTCCTTCCCTGATGGCAAGATCTGGGACATGAGGCTGGAGAACATTTAGTAACTCTAGTTTCCTCATTGTTAAGGAAATTCCTTTATCACAAATGAGGGAAAAGAAGTGGAGACTAGAGATGGAAAAAAAAACTACAAATAGCATAAACAACAACAAGAAACCTTTCTCAAGTCACTTAAGTCCCTTATTCTAGTAGTTTCTGAGACCCTTATCTTTGTTTAGATATTTCAGTATTCACACAATACATTCCCATTTGTGCCTAAGAGTATTTGAGTGGGTTTCTGACCTGCTGTGATCAAGGGCCCTAACATAAGGACTCTGCATGATAAACAACATTGAGCGGTCATGTAGGAACCACTCCTCCCAATCTTCTAGACCCCTATCTTCCAAGGGGAACAGATTTGATCAAGAGTTACTGAGAAGTGTCATCAGTTACCCTGTTGAGTAAGGATGGGAAGAGAGCATCCTGGACTCAGCCTGCTAAGTGCAACCTATTTCTTTTGAACACACAATTCCTTCCCAATTTTCTATCCTAAGAGATCCCGACTTCCCACCTGAAGAAAATAAATACTTTTGAGCTCACCCTCAGATTTCTTTTCCTGAGCACAACCCTTTTCATTCATGCCTCAAGATCCTCAGGGCTGGGATAAAGGTAAAGTCATCTAGGGCACACAATTGAAGGGGGCCCCACTCTCAGGGTTTTGCAAATCTCACCTGCCTCACCCTCGTCCTTGCCTGGATGGTCATGGGTGCCCCCACTGGGTTCATGGTGCAGGATGTGAACAGTCAGTGTAGTGAACTGTAAAAAAAAAATTAATTTTAATTAAACTGAAAATCAGTGCTGAGATTGATGGCTTAAGTCTGTAATCCCAGCACTTTGGGAGACCAAGGCAGGAGGATCACTTAAGGCCAGAAGTTGAAGACCTGTCTGGGCAACATAGGGAGACCCCCATCTGTAAAAGAAAAAAAAAAGAAGAAAGAAAAGAAGAATGTTCATCTTGGCTTTATCACTGACTCAATGTGCTCTCAAGAAAACTCTGTAACCCTGTCTGAGCCTCTATTTTTTATTGGTAAATTAATAGTAATCACCTTTATTCCAGTCACTTCCAAACGATATGACAGGAATAACATAAAATCATATACAGAGAGGTTAAGAGATTTGAATGAGGTTGTAAAATTCATTCACTGGAACATTAGACATAATCTCTTGGGCCACTGCTAGGTTTGCCTTTGACTCACTACTTACTTAATTAATTCAACAAACAGGTATTAAGTGCCTACTGTGATCAAGATTCTGTTGGAGGTACCAAGGAGGGGATTGATGCAAAAAAAAAAAAATTCAAAGAACTGTATGCTCTAGAGAAAATGAAAGTTGAGTGAAACTTTTATCCACATTCTCCTCTCCCTATACCCAATGATTCCTATAATCTAACTGCCTTCCTCACCTGGCTCTGAGCCTTCCCAGATTTCCCATGTTGGACTTACTTTTTATGCAAGGTCCACCTTTACCCAAAGACTGATCATCAGGAGGCCCAGAGTAGCCACTGGACTTATCCTTATTAGAACTGTCTTAGGAGAAAAGGAATCCAGCCCCAAGAACAATCAGCCATACCCTTGACTTACCTGGAGCCTCTTATGCCCAGACCCATGAGACAGAATTAGCTGATGAGCAGGTCTAAAGGAGAGAACTCCCAGTGAATATTCTTTATTGCTGTTTTTGGTCTTTCCTGACCTGGAATGACACAATCCTATATTTTGAAGTCCAGGATAATTGGAAATAAAGTGAAGTCTCCTATATTCAGAGTTCATAGCTCCTCCGAGCAGTGACTGGGGATGGGAATGCATCATATATTTAAGACTCTGCATTAGCAGGCAAAGTAGAAAGTCCCCTGCAAATCTCTGCTCTTTGCTGCACTGTCCTGGGTAAGACATGCCAGCCGTTTAATCAGCACAAGGGTGTAAATCATGTGGTGGACTCTCTCACCATGGGAGGACAAAGATTCCCTACGAGAATGAAAAAAAAGTCACCCAGCACTAGGCGTTTTAGGAGTCAGTGTTCGTGTCTAAATGTTAAACATTTACATTTTACAGTAAAGTGACATTTGTAAAGGAGTTCTATTGCCCATGTACGGCCGTTATTCGCTGCTGGCCACGGGCTTGAGGCTGGGGTTGGGAGATGAATCAAAGACGCCCTTTGTGTCATGTCACTAAGCAACTCCCTCCTCTTCTGTCGCCCACAAAGCCTGGGCTGGGCACACAGCCTGTGTCATCCACATGGTGGATTTACAGGTCTTGATTTATGCCAGCCAAAGTTTCCTGAGGAAAAGGCAGCTGGGTTTGAGCTCTGGCTGTGTCTCAACTCTGTGCTGGGAGTAAAACATGGAGCAGGAGGAGATTGGCACAGTGGACAAGGTCAGACTTGGCCTGTTGTGACAGGGTCTCAAATCCACTGCTTAGAATAATGCTTCAGGTAAAGAAGGCAAATATGTAGCACGCTTGCTGGCATGACCTTCTTTGCCTCCCAGAACAGACATCACTAATCAATCATGGTGTACTTTTTTCTGCTGAGCCAGATATGCCCTGGAACTCTATCTGATGCACATTCCAGGCACCCACCGCCAAATGGTCAGTTGGCATATGAGATGAACCTATTTGTTTTGGTCTCTGTGCCAAAGTCTGTTTCCTGACTTTATCTTTTCATAGAGGCTTCAGGAATTCTCCATATACACCTGGTCTGATAACAGCAGCAATAGTAATTACAGTTAACATATGTGCTTCTTATGGGCCAATCACCTAGCACATGTAAAATAGTTTCATCCTGAATAATAGATAATATCTATATTATACAAAAGTAATAAAATCTATCATTTATTGAGCACCTACAGTATATCAGGTGCTACATTTTACCCTCTAATTTCCACATAGTCCCCTCTCACCATGAACTGAAAGTTCAAAGAAATTAAGAAAGTTCCCCTCTGACCCACAGACAATCAGAGCAAGAGCTGGGATCTGAACCCAAGAATGTTCAACTCCAAAGCCTGCATTCTCAACAAAGTTCTAGACTTTGACCTTGGGACACATCAGCTCACCATTATAACAGTCTCATTTAATTTTATTCTTTACTGCCAAAGGTGAAGGGGAAGACTTTTTTCTGTCAGAAACTGGTCCTAGACTTTCTCTAACTTCTTCCAGCTTCCCTGGAAACATCCTTTTACCTCCCCTGTCTTCAGGACTCCTTTCAGACAGATGCAATGGTAGGCTTTTCCATAGGAAGAGATCATTGAGGCTGCAGATTAGATAGATTGAATTAAAGGCATCCATTGCTTTATCCCGTATGTGGTGCCCTGCTAGCAAGAATGGCTTCTGCATCCCCACAGCCAACACACAAACTGGAGAAGGTGTGGACCTCCCAAGGTTAGCACCAAGAAGGACTGCCACATCTGCTCATTTGAACAGGGAAGACGGGTCACTGGCGCCTCATCTCTGTCCCCTTATGCTGAAAACTGCAGTCAGACTAAGATTCTCTCCATTCTTTGCAGGTCTTTCTTAGCTCAGGTCTTTACACCTGATGTTTGCTCTGCCAAGAACTGTTATCTGTTAGCAATCTGTCCCTCCTCCACTGGCTCCTTGGCCTTCCCACTCCAACACCTGTGTCTGTCCAGCCCCCACTCACCATTCATGCTGGAGCTCATGTGTCCCACTTCCTTGGGAAAGCTGAACCAGGTGACTCCTTATGTTCTCCTTAGCACCCAGTACTTCCTCCTTCCCAACAAAACTCAAATGTACTCATGTGGTCCACCTGCACCACTGGGTTTTCAGGCATGTGTCTGGCTTGTGTTCCCAACATCTAGCACTGCCTTTGGGCTAGGTCCATACTCAGAAAACCACTGATGAATAAATGGGTGATTGAATTGAATGGATGGAGAAAGCCACTGTCAGGAAGCTAACTGGATTGGCATGCATAGGAGATTCGCCCCACCTCACGCAGTTAACTGTGATTGGCAAGTGTCCCCTGAGCTGGTAGAAATGTGAGAGCCACCAGCACAACCCACAGGGAGTTCAGTAGTGATATCTAAGCATGGTGAGAAAACAGGCCCAGAAAGATTGCTTTATTCAGATACCATCCATCAAACAAGTTTGAGTACAAACCAAAGCAAACACAAGTGATTACATCTCAGTTTTATTGTTCAACATGGCCAAAATCCATTTCTGATGCTAAAAGAAAAGTTCAAAATGTGGCTGTGGCATACAAACATGTATTGATTTCTCAAAAATAGTTATGTGTTCACCCATACAGGAATATTGACACCAAATGAGAATCATTTCCAGAATCTAAGAACAGGGTTATTAAATGTCACTCCCCTGCCATAAATTGAATGATATCTGTCAGCTCAAGCTGGGTGAAGGAAGAAGGGTACGTGGTTGACTACATGACTGGAAAGAGCAGGGTAGAGTGGACCCAGAGTCTCAGATAATACCTCTTAAGGCTCAGCTTTGTTCCACCCTCTTCTTCCTTCAAGGTCTGCATGCTCACAGACAGCTCCATGCCTTCACCATGCCAGTGTGGGACCCCTAGAGGCAACAGAGAGCATCTTCTGTATTCAACTACAGGGAAGGATATCAATTGGTGCTGCTGGGGTCTCATACCTCCACCCCCACCTTGGCTCAAGCACTATCGTCAGAGGAGGCCAAGGTACTGGGACTCACAAAAACTACCTGGAAAGGATTGGAGAAATGAGAAAGGGAAGGTTGGGAAGGAGTCAGTTTGCTCATAGAGGAAAGGGATAAGGAATATGAAGAAGAAGGAAAAAACAAAACAAAAAATAAATGTCCTCTATAGGATCCCATGAGGAGTTAAGTTTACAGCTGTGTGCAGACCAGAGTGTTCTCCAAATCTCTTCAAGGGTAAAATGCAACCAAAGGAAGACAGACCGTGATATGTCTATATGTCTTGATGTGGCTAGAGCACAGGAAACGGCAAGTGGGGGAATCTGACTGTGCCAGCGCATGCCTGCCGTGATCTGGGGTTAACTGCTGGTGGAGAATATAGCTGGTCCTATTGCTGGAGTGCCCTGCTATATGGTGGAGCAGTGGCCATTTCCCAGGGTCATTCCCAATCAACAAGGTTGGTGTGGCCCAGATCACCCAGAGTGAATAGACAAACTGGAACTGGAGTTTGCAGAGATGAAACCCAGATTGGGCTGGGCCTGTTGCAAGCCCCAAGGAGCACGAACTTGTGAGACCAGCCAGATACTTGAAATAGCTCCCTCTGGCAGAATAGCAGTGACCTCCCTGACTCTTCCTTCTATTCTTACAAGCAACTTCACCCCTTGGGGATCAGCAACCCCTCACCTCCGCTGAAGGTGCCTATGCTGGTTATTTATCCACTGCCACTCAGCTAGAAGCTCACCCTTCCAGATGCTGCTGAATGCTGGGGGCTGAACAATCCCCTCCCTGAGCTACCTTGCCAGCTGGCCATCTGCTGTGCTCTGCGCATGGGAAGCACTTGGGTGTTAGCGGAAGGTGGCAGGAGGAGAAAACGTATTTCTCCTTGTCACCATTGCATATTGGCTTTTCTCCACAGGGACCAGCCTCGTTGGGTCTCTCTAGGTATGGCATCTCTGACATGGGCACCAGCTGGCCACAGATAAGCCCCTTTGGTGTCTGGGCATCAGCTACCTTCCCCCAGCTTCCCACAGGTGCAAGGTCCAGCCATGAGGCGCCCCTGCCCCATGACCAAATCACAAAGGGGGCCCTCCTCCATGTTCCTTGTCTCATCATCCCACCTCTTCCGATGGGCACAAGCCTAGGAGTGGTAGCTGCTTCCTGCAGGTAGTGGTGTCTGGATTCTTTCAGTGTTCTTTTTGACTCTTTAAACCTTTCAACTAACTGCATTAAATCTCCTCTGCTTCAAGCACCTAGCATGATTTCTCTTATCCTGCCCGGACCCTGATGGATACGTTACATTTCCCTCCCACTGCCCCCGTCACCTCCCCAGTTCAGTATTTCCAACTTTGTCCCAGAGACAAATTTTTAAACGCTTCAGGTTTCACCTTTACATTTTAATACAAAAATCTCCTGTTTTGTCACTACTTCTGCCCCCAAAATCTTGGAATTCTCAGTCTGTAGGTTCAAAGACTCTCTGTCCATCAGTTGACACCTTGGGTCCTAGGCTATAGTAGGAGAAATTGACTTTGGAAAAGCAAACTGAAGTCAGATATGTGAGTGTGGACTCAGGTTACAGAGGTAGGCCAGAGACTGTCTTGTTATCTAGCTGTTTTCCCACTCCCATTTTGTGCCCCAGCCCCATACCATCCAGCAGAAGACTCTTGGAAAGCCAAATTTGGGGGTGAAGTCAGCAATCCTTCCTGGTATCCAGCATTCTCTCCTTGACTGGACAAAGCAGTTCTAGCAAAGACTACAAAACCCTAAACACTGGAGATGCCTTGGGGCCTATTTGACATTTGGAATCGTTGTAGGAAAATACCAAGGACACTCTTGAAATTGTATTTCATGCATAGATGTGTAAGCACATCCACAAATTATGCAGAAGAACATACACACACACAAACTCATGAGATCACGAATGAACACATGGGATCTTTGTATTGGAATATTCAGAGATAGACAAGAGGAGATTGAAGATGATCCCTAGTGTCCTAGAAAAGCAGCTGGGCTCAGCTGGGCTCAGACCTTTGGTTTTCCTCCATCCTGATACCCAGAGTCTCTCAACTTTTGGAAGTTCTTGGGACATTATCTTGAGTGTGTTTTAGGCTTTCTTTCATTCACTCATATAGACTGCCTACTATGGATTGGGCACTGCATCATCTCTTGTGGATGCAATGGTTAAATGGAACATAGTTCTTGACTTCCAGAGACTTATAGAATAGTGTGAGAGCAAACAGCTGAACAGATAATCATATAGTATGAGTCGTGCTAAAATACAGACAGGGGACCCATGGAAGTTTTAAGGAGATAGTGCTTAAATCTGTCTGGGAAGTCAAGGAAGCCTCCCTGGAGGAGTTAATTCTCAAAAATAACTTTATTGAGGTATACTTTGCATACAACAAAATACATTCATTTTAAGCACATGCATTAATAAGTTTTGATAAGTGTATATGCTTTTGTAACCATTACCATAATCAAGATATAGATCATTTTTATTATCCCAAAAGGTCTCCCTGTAACTCTTCCCAGAAAATCCCTACCATTTCTAGCCCTAGACAACCACTGATTTGCTTTCTGCCATTGTAGATTAATTTATCTTTTCTAGAATTTCATCTCATGTCTTTTAGAAAGTGGGAAAGGGTATGTTCTGAGCTTAGGTCAATGTCTGTAAACTGGAAATTTTGTGCACAAGATAATTAGAATATACATAAATAGCATAATCGAGTAAATGTTGAAGCCTGAAGCTTAAAAAAGTGTAATATCACAATTCACTTCTCTTCCTCCACCCCTAAGAATTAATAAATATATTGGGAATGCCCTTAGCTTCCTGTAGGTCATGGAATGTGATGATACATTAACTTCACTTAGATTTTAAAGGATGTAGAGATTCTTCTGGAGAGTTAGATAATTCATTTAAATAGATATAGTTTAAGACAAAAGAGCAGGACCCAAAGAGCACAGGATTAATTTTATGCAAAGGAAAATGGAAAGCTTCTTAGAAGCTTGTATAGACAAGGAAATCATCTTAGAAGAGGTAAGGCCTGAGCTACAACCAAATGGTGCTTCTTAAGAGAACAGAAAGGAGAAAAAGAGGTTCCAGGCAGAGACCAGAAACCTCTGCAGTAACAAGTTAAGGAATTAATTTTAAAATTAGGAAAGCAGCTGGGCTCATACTGCCTATATTTTTCCCCCATTCTGATACCCAGATCCTCTCAACTTTCAGAAGCTCTCAGGACATTGCCTTGAGCATCGTGTGTGAGGGGGTGAGGAACTATCAGCAATTTGGGGCTGTTGGAATGTCCAGTGCAAGGAAGGCAGGGGGGAAAATGAATGAATCTGGAAAAATCCACACAAGGTGGTAATAAAGTTTGTGAATGAGGTGAGAGCTCTGGGCTTTCCCCAGGGCTGCAGCAAGGACTCAGCTGTGGGAAGTCATGTCCACCTCTCGGGCTTCATTTCTTTAATTCTGTCCAGGAAGAAACCTGAACCCGCTTTGGAGAAGAGCCAGCGGCCCCAAGGTCCCTTCCAACTGCACAGTATCACCTTGTGTTCTCAGGGGTGATGAAGTGGACACCTCATGCCCTCTGAGCTGAACACAGCAGCCAGGGATGCTCCGGGGCTCAGTCAACTGGCATTTTCCTGTGGAGTGTCAGCTTGCCAGCTGCCTTGAACCATCTGAAGAGAAAGCCCTTTTCCTGAGTGTTTTCATATGTCCATATCCCCAGGCTTATTTTACAACCCTTTCCTTAAAAATAAAAGAGGAGAGGTGCTTCTTTTTTCCAAATAAAATGTATTAAAAATGTCAACATAGCCGGGCTCAGTGGCTCAGCCTGTAATCCCGCGTCTTTGGGAGGCTGAGGTGAGTGGATTGCCTGAGCCTGCGGGTTAGAGATCCACCTGGGCAACTTGGCGAGACCTCATCTCTACAGTAAAAATCAAAAATCAGCCGGGTGTGGTAGCGCACGCCTGTAGTTCCAGCTACTTGGAAGGCTGAGGTGGAAGGATCGCCAGAACCCAGCAGGTTGAGGCTGCGGTGGCCGGGAGAGGCCACTGCACTCCAGTCTGGGCGACCGAGTGAGACTCCAACTGAAAAAAAAAAATACCAACATACTAAAAAGATAAAATTGCTGCAGCTTTTGAAGCAAACTGGTGGACCAGAGCTCCCTCTACTCTCTCATCCGCCACCAGCTTACCCTTGATCTTTCTCTCCCATCTTCCCAGGAGCCTCTGGGACACTGACAGAGAGCCCCAGAGCCCAGGGACACAATCTGAAAACCATCCAACAGAAGCGGCCTCCTAGGACAAGGGCTCTGTGTCTCTTGTGACAATCTCTTTGGTCCCTGGGGGCTACTCCATGAAGGTACCTGTTACTAAGGCCATGTTGTTGTTTATCTGGCTTCTCAGGTTCCATGTTAGGTCCTTTGTCCATCCACAGTCCTTCTGCCTCCACTCCCTAAGGAAAGTAACCTTTCCATTGTCCTCATCTGCTCCTCCTCCCCACCACACTGTGGTGCCCTCCTTCCCTACAGTAGAAGTCGTACCATTTTCGGCTTCCTGTATTCTTAAGCCTCTCCCTTGTGCCCCAGCTGTCCCGTTCATCCAGCCAGGCCAGGCTTCTGGCTTTTGCTTTGATCCCTTGTCCTTTGAACTCACAGGCTAAGACCCTCCCCTGGAGATCCTGGGTGGGTGGGAATGTTTTGCCCCCAAGGTCCTGGGGGAATTAAGGTAGCATTGACAGGGTGAGCACAACACAGGGGAGAGGGGAAGATTGTCAGGCCAGCCTAGAGACTACGGGCACATCAGCCCCATTCTGTGGATAGTTGGGAGCCCAGCCCCTGGCACTAGTGAGAAAAGTTTCTACTCCTTCAAGGCTCTGCCCTCCAAACCAGAGGACCCAAGGATTATGTATGCAAGAGAGAGGTAAGTGGGTCACATAGCTATTTTAAGGTATTTGTCTTTCTCATCTTTTCTTGTATGAAACTCAAATCAAAATTCTGAGCCGGGCTCGGTGGCTCAGCCTGTAATCCCGCGCCTTTGGGAGGCTGAAGTGAGAGGATTGCCTGAGCCCGCGGGTTCGAGACCCGCCTGGGCAGCGAGACCTCATCTCTACAATAAATCAAAAAATCAGCCGGGCGTGGTAGCGCACGCCTGTAATTCCGGCTACTCGGAAGGCTGAGGCGAAGGATCGCCGGAGCCCAGC
>NW_007258045.1:495499-523289 GCF_000164805.1 Carlito syrichta | reverse complement strand
CTGCACTCCAGTCTGGGTGACAGAGTGAGACTCCAACTCAAAAAAAAAAAAAAAAAAAAAAAAATTCTGTTTCTCTACCCTGAGGTTCATAATTTCTGGATTTATTTTGTCTCTTTACACATGAGAACACCGTATGTTGAAATAGCAGATATAAGGACATGAGTCTTACCCCTCAAATTCAGGTGTGTAAGATATTCACACTATTTTATTCTCTTTAAATTACAATCAATCTGACTTCTTCCTCCCCACCCCCAAACACTGGCTGGCAGGAAATTCAATCTCTATCATTATTTCTGTTCACTCTTCTGAACCCCAGGATCTCAAAATCTTATGGTCTATTATAGATTTTGCTTTTGGCCTTTAAGGTACCTCTCCACCCCTCAATCTAGCAAGCGTGTAATGCTAGGACCCCCCAGACCCCACCTTAAGTTTCCAGACTTGGCCCTAAGTACATCCCTCCTCTATTCTTAAGAGCTCCTTCTGGTCAAATAATAAAATTAGCAACCATTTGTTAAAAGTTCACAACAGTCAGATAATATGTCCTCTACTACATGCATTATCTCATCTGCTCATCACAGTAGCGCCAGACCTGGGAAGATGATTTTTTGCTTTGTTGTATAGACAAGGAAGCAGAGGCCTGGAGAGAAGTCTCTTGCTTGAGGTCATGCTGAGAGGAACTTAGACTCAAACGCCATGTTCATAGGGTCCTGTCTGTGTCCCAATTTCTCACCTCTGCCCTTTTACTGAGGCCCCACAGCCTCTCCTTACTGTTCTTCAGTGGCTGGGCCATTTCTTTCACTGTGGGACAGTCCAGGATGCCTCCCCAGGATCCTGGAGCATTTTGCTGGGGTGTCTTCTCAACATCACGATCCTTTCTTCCTTCTGCTTCCAACCTGTTCTTCTCCTGAGTCCCTTCCCAGACCTTCCTCCCACTCACATCCAGCATATGCCATCTGACTAGAATGGCAAGCCCTGCTTATTCTCCAAGACCTTTTTCCGCCACCCTTCAAGCTGCACATTTTTTCCTTCAGGAAGCACTTCCAGATCCACCTGGTGGAACAGACTGCTTGCCTGGCTAGACCAGACTCTTCTGCAAATGAACACCAACGGCCTAAGCTGTAGAGTTTGGAGAAAAATCTTATATCAGAGATTTTAACCTTCTTGTTAGAACTAGCAGAGGTGAGAAGGGACGTGCTCAAAGTCAGTCAGCCAGGGATGGTCAAGCAGGATAAAACCAGGTCTCCACTCACACTCCATCTGATGCATGTTCCATCTCTTCATGCTGATGGGAAGGGCAGCCCCTTATCACTTCCTCTCGGGGCAATAATCAAGGAAATGGGGACAGGAAGTGCCCCTAGAAACAGACACTTCCCTTCTCCTAGGAACTAGATGACCAGTTGGACACCCCCACACCATTTCCTTTTTACCATTAAACATCAGAGATATATAATTAAATATTGAGTTAGCTCTTTTGCCTCCTGATGACAGTTGAGAAACAACAACAAAAAAGGAGCTTTCAACAAATTTGTAGATGTCCTAAATTCAGAATTTAATAACTAATAGCATTTCGACTAATCACAGAGACAAAATCAGAGCAAATTCTAGATGAAGCTGCTATAGGATTGACACACATATAATTTATTTGACAAGCACAGAATCACTTTTGATTGGGAACATGATACAGCCGACTCATCACTTCTGAGATGCCAGCCCACCAGGACCCAAGCACTGCCAGTTTGTTTCCCCAAAGCATATTCCTTGTACTCTCTCCCCAGACCCCGAAACTCTCCCACTTCCTGCTCCCCCAGCCCCTCTCCCCTGCCACTCTCCTTGCCTACTGAACCAAATACAAGGGCACACCTTGTTCCCTCCCTCCTTTGGAAGCTTAGCACTTGATATAATAATTATAACGCTTAACATTATCATGCCCTTACAAAAGGTATTACCTTCATTAATTCTCATGGCAACACTAGGAGGTAAATATTATTATTATTTTCTAAATGAGAAAACCAAGGCCCAGAAAGGATACACAATCTGCTGAGCAGTAGAGGCCACTGGACTCCAAGGTCTCTGGTCTTACTCATTTCTCATGGTCGGATGAGGAAGGATTAAATAAGGGATGCAGATAAAAATATTGGCACCTATCGGTGCTTAATACCTGTTAGTTCACCTTCTGTTTCTAAACAAATATGTCTCCCTCTCTTTCCCATTACACTATCCTTTTTTTTCTCTAATAGAAATATATCCTTTTGTGGTTTTAATAATGCCAGGCATGTATGCTTAGAACATCATTGCTGACTTTTCAAACATTTTGAAACAATTGCCAGAATTCAACTTCTCGCTTGTCCATTCTTTGGTTTCCTCTAGTCACTATGAACACAAGCACTATCGAGTTAGTGAATATTTGCCTTAGATTCAGGGTTCATGAATACAAATGTTTATGAAGATGGGGTTCCACGTAGAGGGAGAGATGGTGTGGAGAGGACCTTGGTGAACTAATCGGCTGCAGAACCCTCAGAATCCCTGCGTCTTGCCAGGGAAAGTCTTTGAATAAAGAAGAAGATTAGGCCAGGTTAGACCATCATTTGAGTCCACCCAATCATGCTTTCCCAGGATCCACATGCATCAAACACTGAGTGCTGAAGCATGGGCTATGGACGGAACTGCCTCGACACTTATTGCCACAGAGACGCCTAGAAAGTGGCAACCTCTCCGCGTCTCAGCTTCCTCATCCCTGAAAGTGGGATAATAATAACACCTACATCACAAGACTGTTGTAAAAATAATATGGAACGATTCATTTAAGCACGTGGCACAGAGCCTGGTACACTAGGCTCAGTAAATACCGGCTATAGGCATTACTACTAATAGTATAAATAACTATAGTTATAATAGTGGTGTTTGTAGTAAAGACAAGTTCTCAGCAGGGACTGTCCCAAGCATAAAAATGAGAATGGGACAACTGTGATTCCCTAGCTATGCTTTCAATTTGAATTGATTGAATACACATTTTATTCATAATTTTACCCCCAATTTATTACAGAAAAGAACTTAGAACATTATAACAAGAACTTTAACAGTTTTCATTTAACATAGAACCAGAAAATTAAAAAGTAGGTTGAAGAAGAAGAGAAGAGGTATTAGAAACAACTAGGGATGAATTTCACCTTCAGTTCTGACTTTCCTAGTAGCCAGTACAGACAGGAAGTCAAGTGGGCTATGACATAATCATTATCTGATGATTTGTACCTATCAGTCTTGTATGAATCGAGATTAGCAAAGATTATTTTTCTTAGAATTTGCCATAAAAAACTGTGCTAACAAAAAGCAGTCTCATCAGTTACCTCTGTAGTAAAACATGTCTATTTTCCCCTACTGATCTGTATATTCCTTGAGAGGAGAAGCTGTGTTGTGTTCATATTTGCTCCCCCAAAGTATATTCCTTGTTTTCAGTGGTTACTTTTTCAAAAATTGAACAATGTCTTACTTCATTCTGTGCTGCTATAACAGAATATCATCAACAGAATAATTTATAATAAACAGAAATTTATTTCTGGAGGCTGGGCAGTCCAAGATGAAGGTACCGGCACATGGCAAGAGCGTGTAGTGTCATCCCATGATGGAAGGCAGAAGGTACAGGAAGAGAGAGGGAGAAAGGGTAAAATACGGCCAAATCCCTCTTTTATAGCAAACACACTCTCACAATAATGGCATGAATCCATCACCTTTTAACTGTTCCATAAATGTCAATTAAATTTCTAACACATGCTTTTTGGGGAACACATTCAAACCACAGCACATCATTGTATATAAACTGCTTAGACTGATAATTTAGAAGTGTTTGCTCAAAGTCACATGCAAAATTTTTGTCCAGGTCCTCAAAATCTAGGTTGCTTTTAATATATAAGGTGTTCAACAGCATTGGTTGTCAGCGATATGCAAATTAAAATCATATTGAGATATTATTGCATAAACACTAAGATGGCTAATATTTAAAAGACCGACAATATAAAACATTGGTAAGGTTATAAAGCAATGGGAATTTTTATATTTGCTGGTGGGAGTTTATAAAATGGCGCAACCACTTTGGAAAACCGTGTGGTAGTCTCTTTTAAAGTCAAATATGTATATGTTCTGTGACCCAGAAATTCCAAAGTCAAATATGCATATGTCCTGTGACCCAGAAATTCCACTTCTAAGTATTTACCCAGTAGAAATAAAAATATATGTTCACAAAAACACTTGCAGAAGAACATTAATAGCAGCTTTATTCATAATAACTCCCAGCAGGGAACAACTTGAATGTCTTATATCAATGAGAGAGTGTATAAACAAATTGTGATATAGTCATACAATGGGTTACCATTTAGTAAAATAAACAAACTGCCAATACATGCCAAACATGAATAAATCTCAAAACATCATGTCGAGCTAAAGTAACCACACACACTAGAGTATCATTCAAGTGAAGTTCAAGGACAAGCAAAACTATGTTGACAGAAAGAAGGAAGATATTTACAGATAGCATGGAGTAGGAGTGAAGAGATTGACTGGTAGGAGTTGGGGGAACACTCTGGGATAAGAGAAATGTTCTCTCTAGATTTAGGTGGAGGTTACATGGGTGTAAACAGCTGTCAAAATTCATAAAACTCTACATTTTATTTATGTAGTTTGTTATTCATTCTGAAACTGTACATTTTAAATTACAGTGTCTTCTATTTAGCTGTACTTTCAAAAAGCTGCCCCAAAGTAGGTAAAAATATAACAAAATAAAAAGAACAGGCAGAAAATAGAAAGCATATGGTAATATAGTTGATTTAATCCCAAATATAGCAACCATGAAGATATGCCAGATTCTCCATTTAAAAGGTAAAGATTTCTCAGACTGCATTCATAAAATTCCAACTATTTACTGTTTATAATAGACATCTATCTAAAACCTAAGCTACAGAAAGTTTGGAAGTAAAAGGATGGGGAAAAAAAAATCTATGCAAGTTTTAAACAAAACATAATAGTGGAGCTATATTAACATCAGATAATGTGGATTTAAAGGTTAAAAAGATCACTGGAAAAAAGAGAAACATTTCATAGTGATCAAGGTTTCAGTTCACTGGGTATAAAACAGCAATTCTAAATTTATAGGCATCGATCTGAAAATATTTAAAGCAACAACTGAGAAGAGAAATTGATAAATCACAATCATGGTGGAGGATTGTAACTCATTTCTTTCAGTAATTAATGGAAAAACTACCCCAAAAAATCAGTTTAAAATATGAGATTTTTTAACAACACAAAGCGTAGATTTAACCTGATGAACAAGTAGAACACTATATCATAAAATAAAGAAAACAAATAATTTTCCAGTGTTCATGGAACATTTGTGAAACTGATACTATGTTGGGCCACAACATAAATAAGTCTCAATAAATTTCAAAAATTGAGACTATGAATATATACTCTGACAATAGAAGACTTAAACTACAAATAAATTGTAAAAACATACAGACATAATTTTCTCTATGTATTTACAAAACATGCTTTCTAGATAAAAAAAATTAATCACAATCAAAACTACAAAATAGTTTAATTGTAAGTTAATTTTTTTAAATGTGATATATGAAACACTAATAGGAGGCAGATGAAATTATACTTAAAGAGAAATTTATGGTTTAAACACATACAGTAAAGTATAAGAAAGAAACACAAAATCAGTGATATAAACAACCATCCTAATAGGTTAGGAAAAAAAAATAAAAACAAAAACAAAAGCCATCAAATTAAAACCTTAGAAGGTAACAGGAAAAAAAATAATAAAAATAAGGGCAAAAATTAATGAAATAGAAACAAACCCAAAATGGAGAGGACAAACAGAGATAAAACCTGGCTCTTTGAGAAGAGTTATAAATTTGATAGATCCTTAATAACTTTAAGAAAAAGAGAGAGAGAAGATGCCAATGTCAGGAATGAAGAAGATGAGTTATCATAAAAACATTGAAGAGATGTTAAGAGGATATTATATACATGTTTATGTCAATGAGTTTAAAATTTTGATAGCAGAAAAATTCTTAGAAGAAACACCAACTTAAAATCGACATGAGAAAAATATTGAACATATGTTTACAAAATTATTTTAAAACAATTAAAATTTACTTCCAGATAAAATCTCAGACCCAGATACTTCACTGGTGAATTCTGCCAACTATTTAAGAAATTTTAAAATGCCAATCTTATATCAATTCTTCCAGAAAATAAAGATAAGGCAGCACTAACCAACTTGCTTTATGAGGGCAAAATAATCTTAGTATCAAAATTTACAAAAAACATGATGATCAAGGAAAACTATAGCAGGTTCTCTCAGAACAAAGAAGCCAAAATCTAAAGAAAATTTGAACAAATGGAATCAGCAAAGTATAAAAGGCTGGTATATCAAAAGATTTATTTCAGGAAAGCAAATTTAGTTTATATTCAGAATTTGATCAATCCAATTCACATTAACAGAATAAAAGAGAAAAGTCATATGATCATCTTAAAAGATAAAGAAAAAAGCAATAACGTTGATATCCATTCATCATTAAAACAAACAAGTAACAAAAATCACATAGCAAAGTAAAAATAGAAGACAACTTATTAGCCTGATAAAGTAAATCTACAACAAACCTATAACAAACATCAGACTTGATGAAATGTTTAAAGTTTTCCTTTTGAAATAGAGAATGAAACATTTGAATAGCACGATTAGCTGGCCAACACTACTCCTAGTCAATATTGAATTGGTGGCCCTAGACCGTGCAGGGAGACAAGGGAAAAAAAAGGTGTAGGAATTAGAAAGGAAGAAGCGAGATGTCTTATGCATCGTAAATCACAAAGAACTTACAAATTCTTAGCAAATTTGCAAATGCTAGGTCAATGTACAAAAAGCAAACCCAGCAACAAGAAGCAAATATAAAATAATTTTTAAAATATTATTAAGAGAATCAAATACCTAGAAATAAATCTAACAAAAACTGCAAGGCCTTTATGCAGAAAGCTTTGAAATGTTACTGAGGGAAATGAAAGAAGACTGAAATAAATAGGAGGTCAACCATGTTCATGGACTGGAAGACAACATTCTAAAGATGTCATTTCTCTCCAAATTTGTATGAAGAAGAAAATTTAAATCAAAATTCCAAAGAGTGTCTTGTGACTCTTAACAAACTGATTTATAGAAAATGAAAAAGACTGACACACTTGTAGAAAAAAGAACAAAGTGGGAAGAATTTGTCTATTAGAAAGCAAAACCTATAAAATCATACTAGTTAATAACAGTGAATAAGCAGTGCAAGGACAATCAAATAGACAAAATGGAATACCTCTCTAGCACAAAAACCAATGCACAAATAAGTAGCAGTTGGCTTTTGCAAAAGGTCATTGCAGAGAAAAAGATTTTTTAAAAAGTTATTATAGAGATGTGGGGTACAATTCAGGGTTAGGTATACAAACGTTGATTATGCAGGTACCCTTGTTGTTGAGGTGTGCCCCTCCCTCCCCTAACAGTTTCCCTCAACTGCCAATCCCACCCCTCTCCCCTGACAGTTTCCCACTACTGCTAATTCCTTTCTTATACTATTATAATTGTTCAAGGTCCACTTATGAGTGAGAACATATGGTACTCTGTTCTTTGTTTCTGTGATAGATCACTGAGTATGATCGACTCTAAATCCATCCAAGTTGCTGCGAAGTCCATATGTTTGTCTTTTTTTTTTTTTTTTTTTGAGTTGGAGTCTCACTCTGTCGCCCAGACTAGAGTGCAGTGGCCATGCCTGGTCACCACAGCCTCGACCTACTGGGCTCCGGCAATCCTTCACCTCAGCCTTCCAAGTAGTTGGAATTACAGGCATGCGTTATCACGCCCGGCTGATTTTTGATTTATTGTAGAGATGAAGTCTCGCTGCCCAGGCGGGTCTCGAACCGCGGGCTCAGGCAATCCACTCACCTCAGCCTCCCAAAGGCGCGAAATTACAGGTTGAGCCACCGAGCCCAGCTGTTTGTCCTTCTTTATGGCTGCGTAATATTTCATTGTGTATATGTATCACAATTTTTTAATCCAGTTCAGCTTCAATGGGCAACATGGTTGGTTCCAAGTTTTTGCTATTGTGAATAGACCTGCCACAAACAAACATGTGCAGGTCTTTTTTGCAGAATGATTTGAGTTCCTCTGGGTATATTCCCAATAGGGGAATTGCTGGGTCATATGGAAGGTCAACTTCTCAGAAACTGCCACACTGTCTTCCAAAGAGGTTGCATTAGTTTGCATTCCCACCAGCAGTGTAGAAGCGTTCCTTTTCTCCACATCCTCGCCAGCATCTGTTGTTGTTTGTTTTATTAATGATGGTCAATCTTACTGGGGTTAGGTGGCATCTCAGTGTGGTTTTCGCTTGCATTTCTCTGATGATGAGTGAGGCTGAGCACTTTTTCATGTGTTTGTTTGCTACCTGTATATCTTCTTTTGAGAAGTGTCTATTCGTGTCTCTTGTCCACTTTTTAATGGGGCTGTGTGTTCTGTTCTTTTCAATACATTTGAGTTTCTTGTAGATGCTAGATGTTAGACCATTGTCTGACATACAGTTGGCAAATATTTTTTCCCAGTCCGTGGGTTGTCTCCCTCTTCCCTTGATGGTGTCTTTGGCTTTGCACAAGTTTGTTGGTTTGATGAGGTCCCACTTCTCTCTCTTATCTCTTATGGCATGGGCACTTGGGGCTTTGGTCAGGAATTGGTTGCCAGTTCCAATTTCCATAAGAATGCCTCCTGCGTTTTCTAATGTTCTTATAGTTTGAGATTTTATGTTTAGGTCTCTCGTCCACTTAGAGTTGATTTTTGTGTATGGGGATAGGTAGGGGGTCCTGTTTCAATCTTCTGCATGTGGTCAGCCAGTTTTCCCAGCACCATTTACTTAATAGGCTCTCCTCTCCCCAATAGTGAGTGGTGGAGGCTTTGTTGAAGATGAGTTGGTTGAGAAACTGAGGTTTTGCTTCTGGAATCTCAATTCTATTCCATTGGTCTATATACCTGTTTCTTAAACCAATATCAGGCTATTTGATTATTGTAGCTTTATAATAAAGTTTAAGGTCTGAGAGTGTGATACCTCCTGCTTTGTTTTTGTTTTGTTTTGTTTTTGTTTTGGGGGTTTTTTTTGTTGAAGATTGTTTTGGCTATTCATGGTCATTTATGTTTTCATATGAATTCCTGTATTGTTGTTTCTAGGTCTGAGAAGAATGTTGCTGGTGATTTGATGGGTATTCCATTAAATCTGTAGATTGCCTTAGGAGAATGGACATTTTAACAATGTTGATTCTTCCAATCCATGAGCATGGAATATTTTTCCACTTGTTTGTGTCATCTTTGATTTCTTTGAGTGGTGTTTTGCAATTTTCATTGTAAAGGTCTTTCACATCTCTGCTTAGGAAGATGCCAAGGTATTTCTTTTTTTTTGTGGCTATTATTAATGGAATTGTGCTTTTTATTTGTGTTTCTGTTTGTTTATTATTGGCGTATAGAAATGCAGTTGTCTTTTGCACATTTATTTTATACCCTGAAACTTTGCCAAAGTCTTTTATCGGTGCAAGGATGGTTTTGACAGATTCTCTTGGGTTTTCGAGGTATAGAATCATGTCGTCTGCAAAGAGAGATAACTTGATTTTCTCTTTTCCTATTTGAATACCACTGATCACCTTCTCTCCTCTGATTGCTCTAGTTAGAATTTCCAAAACTATGTTGAACAAGAGGGGTGAGAGTGGACATCCTTGTTTTGTTCCAGTTTTCAGGGGAAATGGTTCCAATTTCTGTTTAGCAGCATGCTGACTGTGGGTTTCTCATAGATGGCTCATACTATTTTGCGGTATGTTCCATCTATGCCTAGATGTTCGAGGGTTTTTATCAAGAAGCGGTGCTGGATTTTATCAAAAGTTTTTTCTGCATTGAATGATATAATCATGTGGTTTTTGTTTTTACATCTGCTGATGTAGTTAATTACATTTATGGTCTTATGAATGTTGAACCAGTCTTGCATCCCAGGGATGAAGCCTACTTGGTCATGGTGGATGATTTTTGAGATGTGTTGTTGAATCCAGTTTGCTAGGATCTTGTTGAGAATTTTAGCATCTATGTTCATCAAGGATATTGGCCTATATTACTCTTTCTTTGTTGGATCTTTACCTGGCTTGGCTATCAATGTAATGTCAGCTTCATAAAATGATTTGGGGAGAGTTCCATCTTTCTCAATCACCTGGAATACTTTCAATAGGATTAGTATAAGTTCTTCCTTGTATGTTTTGTAGAATTCTACTGGAAAGCCATCTGGGCCAGGGCTTTTTTTATGTTGGCAGTTTTGTTATGACATAGTCAGTTTCCTGGATTGTTATTGGTCTATTTAGCATCTTGCTTCTTCTTTTTTCAAGGTGGGGAGGTTGTGTAGTGTCAGAAAGTCCTCCATTTCCTTTATGTTTTCAAGTTTGCTTCCATACAAGTGTACATAATAGTCTCTGATAATCTTTTGTTTTTCTTCAGGGTCAGTTGTGATTTGTTTTTTGTGTTTCTGATTGTGCTTATATGGTGTTTTTCTCTTTTTCTTGGTCATTCTAGCTAGAGGATCATCAATCTTGTTTATCCTTTCAAAGAACCAGTTTTTTGTTTCATTGATTTTTTATATTATCTTTTTGTCTTCTATGTCCTGGATTTGGATTTCTATTTTGTGGTGATCTGGATTCTTTTGCTGAAGTTAGGGTTTGGTGGTCTTGCTTTTCCAGCTTCCTTAGGTAATTTGATAGGCTGTTAAGTTGTGATATTTCCATTTTCTTCATGTGTGTTCATAGAAATATGAATTCCCCTCTTTGTACTGCTTTCATGGCATCCCAGAGGTTTTGGTAAGATTTTTTTTGCTTTCATTTGTTTCCAGGTATCTTTTAATCTCTGTTTTGATTTCATCATTGACCCAGGAGTTGTTTAGTGTCCATGTCTTTGTGGATTTGGGGGGAACTTTGTTGGTGTTGATATTTATTTTTTATTCTACTGTGGTCTGAGAAGGTGCATGGCAAAATTTCAATCTTATGAAATTTGTTTGTGCTTGATTTATGGCCAAGGCTGTGGTCAATCTTAGAGTATGTTCCATGTGATGATGAGTTGAATGTATTTTCTGTGGTTGTTGGGTGGAATGTTCTGTAGGTATCAATTAAGTTCATTTGGTCAAGAGTCACACTGAGGATCCAGATCTCCTTCTTGATTTTATGTCTTGATGATCTGTCTAGGGTTTTGAGTGGAGTATTAAAGTCCCCAGCTATGATAGTATCTTTTTTATGTTTGCCTAGAAGATGCTTTATGAAATTTGGTGCACTATGTTGATGCATATATGTTTAGGATGGATATTTCTCATTGATGGATTGAACCTTTTATCATTATATAGTGACCTTCTGTATCTTTTTCAATTTTGTCTGATATTAAGATCTCAACTTCTGCTGTCTTTTGTGTTCCATTCACCTGAAAACATACAGACAATCATACAAACACACAAACTAAAAATGACCTCCCTATTGAAGTATCCTTCCCATACAAAACAGGAAGTCTAAAGGAAAAAAAATCAGTAAAATAACAGAAGCAAAGCAAGCAAAAAAAGTTATCAAAAACAGAAAGAGAGAAAAAAACTAAAACAAAAAACAAAACAAACAAAAATGAGCAAAACAGACAAAAAATAAAAATATAAACAAAGAGCCAAACTCACTGTGAGGTCATTCCTATAAGTCCAACATCCTTTCAGCTTTGATCTCTAGCTCTCAGTGCAGGCTGATAGGGTTGCTCACAGCTTGGGTCAGATGCCCCAGGTCTACTGTGGAAGGAGGGTGAATCAGATCTGGACTCACCTGGCTTGCTGCCTGTCAAGTCTGCCACTCAGATCTGACCTGTCTGTGTCTGATCCAGCATGGTGGAGGGGCTTCTATCTCTCCCAGTTTAATGAGATAACCTAAAGTGCCAAGTTGGAGGCTGGGCAGAGCTGGGTGGAGGTGGGTGGGGCAATGTAGCTCTGACTGGTCCTGGGACAGAGAAAATGACCACAGTGGGCATCTCTGGCTCTCCCAGATCTCCTCTCTCCACTGATCAGATCCAGGGCTCCAATTGATTTGCTATAACAGGTGATGGTGTGGGCCAGGTGCCAGGTGATGAGAATCAGCTGGATTCGGCAGGCTTTTCTCAGGAGAGTCCCACGAACAGCAGACAATCTTATGTGCCCACAGTTTGAATCTCAGGGTGGTGGGGGCTTACAGTCACCTTCAGAGGGGAACTCCAGGGTGCAAGAAGCTGAGTCTCCCCTCAGATGGACTTTCACTCTCCCACTAGCACACTCCTACTCACACAGAGTCTTTATGGACACTTGTTTTTGCGGAGACTCTCACAGTCTGACCTGTGCAGTCCCCATCTTGTCCAAACCCACCAAGCTTTATTATAAATCTATAGTAATCAAAACAGCCTGGCATTGGTACAAGAATAGGAATATAAACCAACGGAACAGGATAGAAATTCCACAAGCAAAACTTCAATTTCTCAACCAAATCATCTTCAACAAATCCTCCACCACCAACCACTGGGGAGAGGAGAACCTATTAAGTAAATGGTGCTGGGAAAACTGGCCGACCACATGCAGAAGATTAAAACAAGACCCCTACCTATCACCATACACAAAATCAACTCTAAATAGATCAAAGATGTAAACATAAAACCTCAAACTATAAGAACCTTAGAAAACACAGGAGACACCCTTCTGTAAATTGGAACTGAAAACCAATTCCTGATCAAAACCCCAAGTGCCCATGCTGTAAGAGATAAAAGACAAATGGAACCTCATCAAAGTGACAAGCTTCTGCGAGGCCAAAGAAACCACCAAGAGAGCACAGAGACAACCTACAGAATGGAAAAAAATATTTGCCAATACTATACCTGACAAAGGTCTGGCATGTAGTATCTACAAGGACTCAAACGTATTGAAAAGAAAAAAACAAACAGCCCCATTACAAAGTGGGCAAAAGATATGAATAGAAACTTCTCAAAAGAAGACATACAAGCAGCCAACAGTACATGAAAAAATGCTCAGCCTCACTAGTCATCAAACAAATGCAAATTAAAACAACACTGAGACACCACCTAACTCCAGTCGGGATGGCCATCATCAATAACTCAAAAAACAAGATGCTGGAGAGGATGAGGGGAAAGGGGAACACTTCTACACTGCTGATGGAAGTGTAAACTAGAATAATCTTTGTGGAAAACAATGTGGTGATTCCTAAATGATCTAAAAATCAAGCTTTCATATACCCAGAAGAACTCAAATCACTCTATGAAAAAGATATCTGCACACACATGTTTATTGCTCACTACTCATGATAGCAAAAACATGGAACCAACCATGCTGCCCATCAAAAGAGGACTGGATTTTAAAAAATGCAGTACATATACACAATGGAATATTCCGAAGCTATAAAGAAGGACAAAATTATGAACTTCACAGCAACTTGGATGGACTTAGAGTCTACAATACAGAGTAATCTATCACAGAAACAAAGAACTGAGTACCACTTGTTCTCACTCATAAGTGGACCTTGAACAATTATCATAATACTATAAGAAAGGGATTGGTAATAGTGGGAAACTGCTATAGGAGGTGGGGTCACACCTCTTCAGCAAGGGTACCTGCATAATGAACATTTGTATACCTAACCCTGAACTGTACCCCATATCTTTAAAATAAAAATTTTAAATAAAATAGCCCCCGCTCTAGGATATGAGAAAACAAAAGAGAGTGAAAAGGCAAGCATATATGGAAAAGATTTTATAACACATATAACTGACAAAGACCTCAGCATAAAAAGGTGTCTTACAAATCAATGAGGAGAAAAATAGAAAACCTGATAGAAAAATATGGAAGGATCACCAGTAGGCACTTCACAGAAGAGAACACTCAATTGCCCAAGAAATATATTAAAAGGAAGTCAATCTCATTACTAAAAAGTGAAATGCAAAAATTGGAAGCACATTGAAGTATATTCAAAGAGAACACTACAAAGAATGGCTAGGACTAAAAGAAATGGCCATAATAAGCACTGGCAGAGATAGAGAGCAAAAGAACCCTCATATACTACTGGTGTGAGTGAATGTTGGTATAATCCCTTTGGAGAAGAGCTTGGCATATCTCTGAAAGCCAAGCATACATGTTAGCCAGAAAATGTACGTGGACACCAAGAGACAAGCTCAGCCATGGTTATAGGAGCTTTGTTTGTAATAGCTCCAAACTGGAAACAAGCCAAATGTCCACCAATAATTTGTGCAATATTCACACAAAAGAATTTGATTTAGCAATGAAAATAAATGAATTTAATCACAATAAGTATGAATCTCATAAGCATAATTTTGATCGAAACAAGCCTGACACAAAAAGCATACTGTATGACTTCATTTGTCATGACCCTAAAAACTGTAGTCTTTAGAAATGTCCGATTAAGTGGCAAAAAACTAGCCGGGCATGGTAGCGCGCACCTGTAGTTCCAGCTACTTGGAAGGCTGAGGCAGAAGGACCACCAGAGCCCAGCAGGTCAAGGCTATGGTGGCTGGGAGCGTGCCATTGCATTCCAGTCTGGGTGACAGAGTGAGACTCCAACTCAAAAAAAAAAAAAAAAGAAAAGAAAAGAAATGCAAGCGAGTGATTGCTACAGAAATCTGGCTAGTGGTTTTCTCTGGAGAGCACAGGAAGAAGGCGACCTCTAGCAGGTCTGAGGGTCCATTTTTATTTGGGTGGTGGGTCTATAGATGTTTGCTTTGTGATAATTAGTTGAGCTGCACTTTCTTTGGTTTTATTCACTTCCTGTATAGGTGTCACATTCTTCAATAAATACTTAGGAAAAGAGAGATAAGGATGGTAACACAGACCTCATGAACCCCGGGTAGACTGCCTTCTAGGTCAATATCAATCCCTCTATCAGTGTTCTTCAGCCTGAGTGGTGCCCAACAAAGCAAAGGGGACAATAACCTGGAAATGTAGTGGTAGATCCTCCTGGGTAAAAGTGAAGGTTGTCAGGCAAATTAGATGTAAAACTATCTGGGTCTACTTCATGGCAGGGTGGCTGGGCTGGTAATGGGCTAAGCAAAAAATTATGTGAACGGCAGCTGCTTGAGAAGCCAGAATCAGGGATGCAGAGAGGCTCTGGTGGTTTGGGAAGAGGTGGCGTAGACAGGGCTAATTAAAATGGGGTCTCTTTACAGCCCTATCCCACAGTTCCAGCCCTAGAGCCTCCTGAAGGCAGATTGGGAGCTCTGGAGAAGCTGGAGGAGGAAGTGTCTGATGTTCCCCCACCCCCCATGACAGTTGCTGCTTAGAGGAGCTAGTGGAGGCCCCAGGAGGCCCACGATCATCTTAACAGATAAAGAAAAAAGCAAAAACATTCGATATCTATTCATCACTAAAACAAACAAAGAAACGAAAATCACATAGCAGGGTAGGAATAGAAGATAACTTATTACCCTGATAAAGTAAATCTATAGCAAACATCAGACTTAATGATGAAATGTTGAAAGTTTTCTTTTTGAAATAGAGAATGAAACATTTGAATAACACAATTAGCTGGCCAACACTTCTCCTAGTGGATATTGAATCGGTGGCCCTAGCCAGAACAGGGAGGCAAGAAAAAAAAGGCGGGCATGGGGGGATAGGAATTAGAAAGGAAGAAGCAAAACTTCTTGTATATCTTAAATCACAAAGAACTTACAAATCCTTAGCAAATTTGCAAATGCAAGGCCAATGTACAAAGCCCTCATCTCCAAGGCATCCTGCCTCCCTTGCAGTCTGTGCTCCTTCCCTTCCTTCTGTCTTCTCCTCTCTCCAACCTTCTTTCAGAGAAACTGCACTCTGTTTAATGAGAACCTAGGTCGAACCCCCCCACCACCAAGCTGTCTTTGGAACTGGTCAGGTTCCTCCCTGAGTGTGCTGACTTCAGCAACAGCTGAGGGCCAGTTTCTGTCTGAGCTGGGAGTGGCATTTGGCACTGGGCAAGGACCTTCTGGATGAAATAATTTGCTGTGCTTGGTCTGGCAGTGAAGACATTGCCTCAAGGGAGACCTGACCTGGGTTTGGAGCCAGGGTTGGCTACTTACTGGTTGTGAACTCTGTTAACTTGGCAAATTACTACGAATGTGTAAGTTTTAAATAACAGTGCATATCACCCACGCAGCATGCTGCCTGGCCCGCAGAAAGTACTCAGTAACTGCTTATTTTATTATTTGTTTAATATCATCCATCATCATCTTCATCTCACCCAGATCCAGGAGATTACTGAGCTGTCTTTTCAGTAGGAAACAAATAGGAAGCAGCGTTTGGATAAAGGTACTTTCTACTTCCTTGCAGAGAAGTGGGTGAGGCATGAAGCTTTCACTTCTCTGCATACTGGAGTTGGTGCACTGGCTCTCTTGAGCCCATGCCCAAGAGCTGCAAGGAGACACATTGTCTTCCCTCTTGGTTGAGACTCTGTTTCCTGCCCAGAGACCGCCTGGATCTCGAGAAGGGGGAATCCCTGACTTGACACATTATTGCTGGAGTTATGTAGATTTTCTACAAAACCAGAAGGCAAAAAACACATAGAATGGGTGGGGGCACCCTTCTCTTCTCCAAGTGCTATGCTTCTGTTTTCAGTTGTCATCTCTAATGTCATTCCCTCATGGTCTTAAGAACTGTCAGGTCAACATACTTCTTCTGAAAACATGCTGCAAAATTATGTGAGAATATACTTAGAAGTGATGGCCACCATTACACTTGGCACAAGGTGAGTATGAGAAGCCAAGGATGAAGAGGCCGATGCTAGTGGGGGTACCCAGCACCGTGTTCAGGAGAAAGAGCAAGTGAGTTTGGGAAGATGGAAGAAGCCCGGAACAGGGCTAACAACCAGGAGCCTCTAGGTAGAGCCTGTCTGCATGGTGCATGTAAAGAGACTGGGATAGAAGTTAGAGCGGGAGTGCGTGGTAGGTTGTCTTTAAAAATGGCTGCCTAGCCGGGCTCGGTGGCTCAGCCTGTAATCCCGCGCCTTTGGGAGGCTGAGGTGAGTGGATTGCCTGAGCCCCGCGGGTTCGAGACCCGGCTGGGCAGGCGAGACCTCATCTATACAATAAATCAAAAAATCAGCCGGGTGTGGTAGCGCATGCCTGTAATTCCGGCTACTTGGAAGGCTGAGGCGGAAGGATCGCCGGAGCCCAGCAGGCGAGGCTGTGGTGGCCGGGAGCGGCCACTGCACTGCAGTCTGGGTGACCGAGTGAGACTCCAACTCAAAAAAACAAAAACAAAACAAAAATGGCTGCCTACAATCTCTCCCATCTCTGCATGTGTTCCTTCCATCAGGAAGTGAAGTCTATTTTCTCTTCTCTCAAATCTAGGCCAGTCCTGTGACTGGCTTTGACCAACAGAGTTCAGCAGCCATGACACAGTATAATATCTAGCCCTAGGTCTTAAGAGGCCTCACAGCCTCTGTTTTCACCCTCCCAGAATCCAGCCACCATGTAACAAAGGTCACAGTGCACCATGAAATGAAGGAATGAGGAGAGACTCTGTATAGGAAGAACAACCCTGCCAAGCCCAGCAGTTCCAGCCACCCCAGCTGAAACACCAGGCACAAGTGAAGCCATTGAAGGTGGTCCAGCCGGACCTCTCACTGGAAGACAGCTGCATGTGTGACTCCGGCCAATCCCATGTGGATAAGAGCTGCCCAGCTGAGCCTAGCCAGCCCACGGGCTCGTGGAAAAGTAATAAATTCTTGCTGTTTAAGGCGCTAAGTTTGGGGCTAGTTTTCTATGCAGTGACAGATCACTGAAGCAGCAATTGTTTTGAGACACTGAAAGGCAGCTCAGTTAACATTACAAACTCCCCAGTTTCAATATAGAAAGCTTATTGATCTTCTGTGCTTTTGATAAAACATCTGTTTTAAATATACACTGCAGCCAGCACGCTTGCAAGTGGAAATTTGTGCCAATAACTGAGACTTGTCACAGGTTTGCAGTCACAGATCAGCTAAGGAAAGAATGATCCCACAATGATGCTCACTGTCTGTTGAACGCCCCCCTTCCATGGGATGGGCCCTATGCACTGGTCTTCACTGTCATCGTTTCATCTTATCCTTTAGAAGTAGAACCTGGAGGCTGATCCCAAATCAGGCAAAGTGAGGACCAATAGGAGGCCTAAATTTCACCTGTTTGATGACCGCTTATGTACCTAACCCTGAATGATACCCCACATCTTTAAAATAAAAAGAAAAGAAAGTGATTATGAAATTATTTTTAAAAAGTAGGACCTGGTAATTGTCTCATTTTACTGATAAGAAAACACTGAAGCTTAAAAAGCAGATGCATTTGTCCAGGGTTAAACCATTAATAAGTGGCAGAGAAAATATTTGAACCCAGAGCTATTTGACTCTGGAATCTGAGTACTTGTCTCTAAGCTGTACTACCTTTTCTGAACCAGAATGTTCCAGCTGTCCTTTCTGATTGTGCGTTGGGGTTGAGGCGGGTTGGGAGCTTCCAAGGGAGACTCTTGGAGAACTTTTTCTCTTGGAAAGAGGTAAGTAGCCGGGGAGGGCTAGTATGGAGGTAGGAATGAGTATCTGTTTCAGGCTGATGGGGCACCTGGTATCTGAGGACCCAAGGCTCTCTCTCCCTGGAAGCAGCACGTTCAACATTATGCAGTTTCACATTTTGTGCTCCTCGTTTCTAAGAACAGAGCTACCTCTTTGAAATCCACGAGTAGCCCCGGGCCACTCTGAGACAGAGCTCTGTGGAGTTTCCTCTTGTCCTAGAAGGAAGGAGCCTCATTTCTGCCCCCGTTTAATCTTGGAAGCCTTCCTGGGAGAGTTTAGCTTTGAGCTCTGTTTTGGAAGCAGTGAGGGAGGCAGCTGGATGAATGCTAAGTACGACATTTTTAGTTTGAGCAGCGACTCTTGAGACGCTGCAGTGAGAATCTCAGTAAAGTGGAGAAGGCAGAAATAGTTCATATGTTGTACAGCAAAATTACAATTCAAAATAATGTTGGTGAGTTTCAATGACGAGCCAGAACCAACATGACATCCTTTAGCGGAAACAAATGTGAACTCTCAAACGTAGGTGCAAATGATCAGTCATACAATTTCAAGGTGGGGAGGAGCGGTCACGAAAGCAGTTCATGAGAAAACTTACTGGAGGTTTCGGTGAACCAATGTAAACTCAGAATAATCCAACAGTGAGATGCAGCTGGTGAAAGATCTTAAGTTGCATAAATATATGTTTATTGTGCCAGTTAGGTCGAGGGAGATAAAAATGACTAACTATAAAGGCTGGATATAGTTACTCTCTTTTAAATTGCCATAGAGTTTTGGCTTCCAGGAAGAATGCTGGATTTCTCAAGTCCTGCCCCAACTGTACCCTCAACCCCAACTGGATCGGTCAGTTTCAGGGGTACCTAACTGAGTCATGTTTTCAAGGGGTGAAACTTCCAAAAGAATTACTATGTCCACGCATATGGGTGTGGTCTCACCTTCTTTTTTTATTAGTTTCTCTGGACCGAGGCCTACTCCCAGCCATCTCTCCCTCTGACTTTCTGTCTTCTTTCCCCTCTTCTCATGTGACTAATTTAGAGCCCAGAACCACCGGCCCAGCCTAGGAAGACCTGGGCTGGCAGACCAAGGCCAGTCCTACTCTGCACAGCAGGGCCAACAGCCTCCCTTGCTCTGCCTCTTGGTCATTTTTTCCTAGCGCTGGTGGGTGGTGCTGAATCTGTCCTTTCTCCCATTGGAGGCTGGGATCTGAGACCCAAGTGTGGTCACTCAGAAGGCAAGGAACCAATCGGACTTGGTGGGCTGCCCTAGTTATAGGATCTAGACTAACTCTGGCCTGGACCCGGTAAGATAAGATTCCTACCACGTTGGTTTGCCCCGATGAATGATAGCACTCATCTATGAAAATATTTTCTTTTAAAAACCTCTTTGGACTGAACTGTGCTTCCCTCAAATCCATATGTTGAAGTCCTATGCCCCAATCTCTCTCTCTCCTCTCTCTCTCTCTCTCTCTCTCTCTCTCTCTCTCTCTCTGCCATGTGAAGACATAGCAAGAAGACAGCTGCCCCTTCATCAGGAACCAAATAGGCTGGCACCTTGATCTTGGACTTCTCAGTCTCCAGAACTGTGAGAAATAAATGTCTGTTATTTAAGCCACTTAGTTTATGGCATTTTGCTGTAACAGCTCAAACAAACTAATACAGAAACTTATGGAGGTAAGAGATTGTTTAAAGGCGGGATTTGGATATCGCTGGCCTAATGTACCATCATGTCATCTCATGACATCAAACCAGTCATTATTGTGACAATGATGGACAAGAGAGTGACCAGAGGGCCACAAACAGACAGGAGAAGGGACTTATAAGAATAATTAGGGACTAGAGCTTCTTCCTTTGTCTAAGAGGAGGGTTGGGACTTTGAAGAAAACCACCCAGTGGAGCATTCCTTGAAGGGGAAAGCCAGGGGCTGGTTTCTCCCCAGTCTAGAGCTGTTGGGGGAGGCAAATTGCCTACCTGGGACCAGTATATGGTTAATGACAACATCTTCTGGCATGAGGAGCCTAAGAGGGAAAAGGCAGAAGAAAGGAGTATTACAGTCTTACTCTCAAGATAGTGCAAGTAGGTACTCAGTGAGGCTTCCAGTTACTACCTTGGCAAAGGCGGCAAGATACAGACTAAGAACTGTGGTGTATCAAAAGTGAGTAATATTCCACAACTTCGCCACCTTATCCCGGTCAAGAAAACAGAGTAACTCCTCTTTCCTTCTCAGAGTTTGGGAGATACTTATAACACAACAGGGGGAGTTTGAGGGTCTGAGTCTCCACTTCCTACTAACTGGGTTTGGGCAAGAGCATGTCAGCTAAAGTGGGCAGAGACCCCATCAAAGAGGAGAGCACAGACTGAGTCGAGGAGCCATGGGAAAGAAGAGATGAACAGCCGAGACCCAGACATGGAAAAGTGTTTCGGGGGTGTGGAGTAGTTGGATAATTGGATAGAGTGAGAGAAAGACTCAATAACAAACTCCCATATCTGTGGGCCATCCTGCAGAAAACAGACCCATGTGAGAGAGCTACAATCAATGGGGAAATTTGAGAAGGCAATTTGGAGATCTCCCTGAGCAAGACATGGCTGAACCCCACAGCTGCCCGTACTGGAAGCTCTGACGCCTGGGGTGGTGAATTCCTTGCCACTCGAAGAGCTGAGAGACTGAGCAGAGATTCTTCTGCTCAGTGAAAAATTGGACTACATACTAGAAGCTCTCCAAGGTCCCTTCCAGCAGTGAGCAGGAAAAACACCCCCACAGAAGCCCAACGCCAAACCTCAGCTCTCGGGAGCAGCCATAGGAGAGGGGCCCTGAGCAGCTGTGTAACTACGATATAAATGCCAGAGAAATCGTCCATGGGCTATGACTGCTTTTCAACTCATCTGGAGATGATGTCACCTGATGATTGGACACTCACGCAAGGCCTGCTGCCTGGCTAGCCCGCTCTGCCTCCTGATGTCTTGCTGATCAGATGGATTTATCTGCAAGAACGATGAGCGGATTGTCTCTGACAGAGAGTTTCATTCACTCACAAACACGTGTGAAGGGTCTTCTCTACTCCAGGCTCTGCACTATGTGATGAAGAGGCTGAGAGGAAAGACACCCCTACCCTCAGGGTGCTTGCAGTCCATAGGGAAGGAAGCCATGTGAACGAAAGGCCACTGGAATTCAGTTATCCGTCTGGCAAATGCTGATGGAGTCTGACCTCTGTGTTAGAAACTGATATGATTCAGGGGAAGGTAAGACATGCTTTCTATCCTGGGGGGATTCACATTCTAACGGGGAGAAGTGTAGTCGGTAGGTTATATGTAAAGAAGATCATGGCATATTGTACAAAGTGCCATGAAGGAAAGTTAAGAAGTGAAGGAATAGAGTGAGAGGGGCGGGATGGTTGTGGAAACCTCCCTGACAAGAAGAAGACAGGTTTCTATTCGAGGCTCAAGAAGTAGCTGGCCAAATGAGGAATGCAGAGTTGAGTATTCCAGGGAGAGAGAACAGTCACCCTAAAGGTGGGAAAGGTGCTGGCATGTGAAAGAAAGGAAATCATTGTGCCCAGGTGTGGTAGGCAATGGCCTGAGAAGGAACGGCATGATGAAGCTGGAAACTAGGCACAAAAGGGAGAATTTCATTCTAAATTCAATTCAAGATCAGAGGTCCCCATTTGGGGACTTGGGTGGTGAGGATTTTAAAAGGACTAATGTCCAGCCACGTTAGGATCTCTGTGTCCAGGACTCTGATGCCCTCCCATGAATCTGACCTGCTTCTCTTCTGCCCCATCTCCTTGCTCAGGCCTGCCTTCATCGAGGGACAGAAAGAAGTAGATCCTTCAAAGACAGAAAGGAGCTCAAACACTCTGAAGACTGACAGGCAAAGGCCTTTGAAGTCATCAGAGAAGGCTCAGGAGACACACAGTGGAAAATAGAAGAGGGACTCGCGTGGATAAGGTCTGGGACTCCGTGTCTCCTGGCCCCATTCTCCTGAAAGTCACAAAGGGAGCAAATTTCTCTGTGTGTGTCTTTGTCTCTTTCCCTGTATCTCTCACCTTTCCAGCCTCCCCAGAGTAGAGAGAGCTACCGAATTCCTCATGAAGGTTGCATTCTTGGAAGGCCTGGGCTTTTCCAAGCCAGTGCTACTGCAGTAACATTTACCACATCAATTTTGGAAAGGAAGAAGCACAGGAAGCTGGTCCAGGCAGAAGGCAGGAAACTTGGGAGCTTCTCTGGTTTAATCTTTTCTCCTCTGTTTTATTTTTAAAAATCCACTTTGCAAAGATATATGGTCTCCAAGTTTCTGAAAAGGGAAGCAGCAAAGAAACTCCTTATGGTGTGAATGAAAAGAATTATATAAACCGCAGTAAATTTAGTATGAAATTACATTGCCGGCCCCAGAGGAGAAAGATGCTTTTCCATCACGCATGAGCCATGTTCAGGGATCCATTATCCTGAGTTCTCAGTCTGCCAGCACTTAAAGGGGCACAGTAGCATGTAGATCTGGCCCTTCTTGTAGGATGGAAGCTTCTTGAAGACATTAACCATTTGATCTACCTTAGGGCATTGAGTTTTTACATAATTTCTTCCTTGTGTTTATACTTGTCCTTTTTTTAACTTTCTAAACTGGGACTTGGGCTTCTGCTGATTCTTAAGCTCTGTTAGAGCAGAATTCCATTCTTTTTGTGATTTTTCACAGTCTAACAGTTCTTTGAGTCCTAGGAGGCCCACCGATGTGGAGACTCCTATAAAGCTTCTAGTCTAAAAGGAAAGCGTCCAGTGCTTCAGATATGAATTTTAAGTTCAAGCTCTCCAGCTTCTAGCTGTGTGACATTGGGCAAGTTGCTGAATGATGATAATAACAGTACACCCACCCCTTGCCTCAAAGGGTTGTTGTAGACGTTAATGAAAAAAATGTGTTTTAAGGCCCTTGGCACAGTGCCTGACCCCTAGTGATTTTTAAACAAAACTTAGGTACTCTTACAGACAACTCCTCTTCCAGTTGTTCTG
Source organism: Carlito syrichta (assembly GCF_000164805.1). Lineage (NCBI taxonomy): Eukaryota > Metazoa > Chordata > Mammalia > Primates > Tarsiidae > Carlito > Carlito syrichta. The sequence goes on along the minus strand of NW_007258045.1, from coordinate 499,671 downwards.
GAAACTTGGGTCATCTCCCTCTGAGTTGTTAATGTTATCCAAAGGATGCTATGTGGCCTTCATAATGTGGAGTCCCAGCCAAACACGTTTCACTCAATCATTCATTTATTCAATAAACATTTATTGAGTTCTTACTATGTGCCAAGCACTGGAATTGATTCTGCTGGTAAAACGATGACTAAGATACCATCCCATTAAGGATTTATTGACATTGGACAAGAGAGACTTGAAAACAACCTGGCGGGCTGAAGGAGTCCATAGCATACATGGGCAGAGGAAATCCTAAGGTTGGGCTTTGCTGAGCCACCCCTTGTTCCTGCATGGTGTAGCCAGGGTCCTTCTGTGACATTTTCAACAGCAGATCACTTTGGACATAGAGGAAAACTGTGGACACCATCTCCCAGCCTGGAGCCTGATGGGAGTCACAGCTCTACTCTAGAGAGGCCATAGCATCAGTAGGGCCAAAATGAGGCTGAGTCCACTAAGGAAGGTGGGGAGATATAGGCTGTAACCAAACCCAAAGAAAGAGACTAGATCACAAATTATACAAGTCCTGTAATCCCAGCACTTTGGGAGGCCGAGATGAGTGGATTGCCTGAGCCCGTGAATTCGAGACCAGTCCACTTCTCCCCTCCCTCTGGACCAGCTACTTGGAAGGCTGATGGCCAGAGGCCAGACGGATGGTCAGAGGCCAGCAGGTCGACACTGGGGTGGCCGTGAGCGTACGTGCCACTGCACTCCAGCTTGGGCAAAGGAGTAAGACTCCAACTCAAAAAAAAAAAAAGAAAAACCAAGGCTTCCATTGCCAGCCAAATGAAGACCAGTCCTAAAGACAAGAATGTGACTCTGGAGACCAAAGCAGTTGGAGAACTCGAAACTGCCCCCTCTGCCATTAGGTTGCATAAAGCCATCTCCTTCTGTCTTCCATCTTAGGAAGAGGTTAGAGGACAGAGGAACAATAGGGGAGGCTGAGCATCTTTTGTTTGGGAGACTGGCATTTCCTAAAAGGGCTATCACATTATTGGATGAGGTTGAGATGCCACATGGCTGTAAGAGTTTTCAGAGTGGAAGGATCTTGGCTCTGGTTCTGTGAATAAGAGGAGGGGCGGGGGGTGGGATGAGAAGGTATAGCAGGTGAAGTCCCCTCCTTTCTCCTAGGCAAATGATAGGCTCACATGTGTCGCCAGAATAGAATCCCCTCTTGGGAGAGGCAGAGGCAGATGGAAAAGGATAGTTCCTGATCCCAACCAGAGAAAGATTCTACTTCTCACAGGTCTCATGCTTAAAATTCTTCCTGGGTATATGAGATGGTCTGTGTCTCCTACCTGGGGCAGGAGGGAACTTGGGGACGGGAGGGTACCAGGGTATGAGGATGACATCATGGAAGAAGGAGGGCGGGATGCTGTGATATCACAGACATGTGGGAACTTCCTGAGTGAGAATCTGGAGGAGGACTACAGAGCTCAGAAACCTATTTCTGGCTTTAATAACAGCCTTGGTGACAACTAGCTATATGAGAGGGGTGCAGACAGGCGGGTCTGTCAGGGAACAGTGGCACCTCCTGCTTGGAACGAGGGTTTTCTATGAGGTCTTGCTGGCCTTTAATGCAAGGGTGGGGTGGGGAATGTGGGATGCATTTTTAGTAGTGAGAAGGCACAGATGCCTGGGGGGAAAAACATAGAAAATTTCTGCTGTAACGGGCTTCAGAGGTGTCCATGAAAACCAGTTGAAGAGGCTGTGTGAGTAGTATTGTGAGTAAGAGCAGAAGTCCTGCCATCTCCCAGTATGTGCCCTTGGGAGATGTACTTAATCTCTCTGGACCTCAGTTACCTTTTCTGCAAAATGGGGATATAAATAATGCCCATTTCACAGGACTGTGAAAATTAAATAAATGAACATATTTGTAAACACATTAGAATGGTATTTTGCACATAGTAAGTGCCCAGGAAAGGTTTACTGTGATTAAAATGGAAAGAGCATCGAACACAGCAGATGAGGTGTTAATTCTGACTTTGCTAGTGACCAAGTGACTGCCTCTTTGAGCCTCAGTTTCCTTGTTTTTGGAGGGGAAAAGAGGGAATAGATAATATCAGCTTTCTCTCTGGTTCTGTCATTCTAAGACGATGATTTGGTGTTCTAGGTGAAGTTGATAGAAGTCCACTTTGCTCCAAATTATCCTGGACACTTCAGTGTCTAAAATTCCACCATTAAGGATACAAACCTTCAAGGTACACATGGTCATTAACCCTCTGCTCCCTTCTATAAAGAAAATAGGTCCTGGGGGGTGACTGGTAGATGTTAAGTCAGTAATATGTGGGAATGAATTAATTCTTTCAAAAATAAGTGGTCTCTGGGCATATAGCATGGGAGGAGGGGGTAGGGAAGGGTTAAGATCTCTGAAATAAGGGAAATGGAAGAATTATGAGTCTAAATACCTACTACACGATTTTGTACAGGATAGGCCCTACCCTAAGTGACTTTTATAAAAGAATATGAAGATAAAAGCAGCTGCAGCTTGAGGGATCTAGCCTAGATATAAGTAAAAATCCAATTAAGAGACTGTAAAGGGAACAAAAACCATGACTGGGAAGCAGAGGGGAAGCTGGGGCCAGGCGACAGGCTAGACGAGTTCTTCAGGTTATTTCGGCCCTTCTGAGGCAGCTAGAGGGTTCTCCTGGGTCACCTGGCCTCCCCTGGGAGTGGGCACCTGCCCAGCCCTGGCAGAGCTGGCTTTCCTCTGCATTTCAGTAGTCCTGTGGCCTTGGGAGCAAAAGCTAAACTGGTCTTCCACAGAAAGCCCAGGAAAGGGATATGTTACCTCGTGACTCAGTGATGCGCTCCCTGCTGGGCACTGCAAATTGAGCTCAGGGAATGTTTGAAATGATCTCCAGTCATCAGGCAGAAAGTAGAGTGACTCAGATAACAGAATTCTTGTCATGGAGGCTGAGTACTCAGCAACTGGTCCAGAGGGAGGGAGGAGGTGGGCGGGAGGGAAAGGGAGAAAAACGTGAGGCTTCCAGTGGATTTGCACCCACACCCCACAACTCCAGCTCCCCCCAAAATAGACTAGTGATGGACGTGGACCCTGGGGTCAAAGCTCAGAGGTCAGAAGAAGAAAAGAATCAAGGGATGTGGGATTCTCTTAAGTATTCTTGGTTTCCCGTAGCTAAAAACAAATCCGGAATAGCAAAGCAGTTCTCCCATACCCACCTGCTGGCCCCCACAGGGTGGTGCAGTCCCCGTCTGATCCATGTGAGTCTGCCCTACACTGAGACATTTCAGAAAGGTTGAGGGAGAAGCACCCATGCAATCATTCATTCATTCGTTCATTAGCTCTGTATTTCTTTCTTTTTTTTTTTGAGTTGGAGTCTCACTCTGTTGCCCAGACTGGAGTGCAGTGGCCGCTCCTGGCCACCGCAGCCTCGACCTGCTGGGCTCTGATGATCCTTCTGCCTCAGACTTCCGAGTAGCCGGAATTACAGGCATGCGCTTCCATGCACGGCTGATTTTTTTTATTTATTGTAGAGATGAGGTCTCACTGCCCAGGCGGGTCTCGAACCCGCAGGCTCGGGCAATCCACTAGCCTCCCAAAGGCGTGGGATTACAAGCTGAGCCACCAAGCCCGGCTTGCTCTGTATTTCTTAAGATTCCTTTTTAACCATTTAAACATGTACAGTTTATTAGCATTAAAGACATTCAGCCTGTTGTGCATGTACCTAATAGATCTGGGGTTTTTTCTTTCTTTAATTATAGAGTTGTAGGATACAAAGGAGGATTAACTACCTAAGTAGGCTGCATGTGGGTGAAGTTTGTGCTTCTAACTGGCCCTCACTCCCCCTGTAGTGGACCAGGTACCCTTTGTGTTGTCACGTGCCATCTCCACCCCCCCAATCCATGTTTATTAAGATTCTATCCTATGACAGAGGCTGTGCTCAATGCTAGGACACATGGAGAAATTAGACACTGGCCCTGTGGAGGATCTGGACAGAAGAAACAAATGTCACGATGCAGCAAGGCAGAGTGGAGCGACAGAAGGAGGCAACAGGCTTTGGGAAAGGCAACCTCTGGCTCTGGGTGAGGCCGCGCTGGTCAGAATCATGAAGGAGAGAGAGCAGGAGAAGCTAGGAAGGCAAGGAGGCCGTGAGAGGGTCTTTGGGCACCGGGAATGTAAA
>NW_007258045.1:487781-495330 GCF_000164805.1 Carlito syrichta | reverse complement strand
GGGGACAGTGGGGTGGGTGATGGGCAGTGAAGGCTGGGAAAATCTTGAAGGGCTGTGTGTGCCGTATTAGGGGGGAGAAAGGCTTGGGCAGGACAGAAGTGGACAGTGTCACCCTTTGGAGAGGAGATTCTGCTGCGTCGTGGAGGATGGACAGGAGGGAGCAGGCTGGGTGCCCAGATCCCTCAGGGTCTGCGAGGGAGGAGTCAGACCAGCAAAGCGGGAGCAGATAGGCTGGGATGGATCAGAAGATCTGTGGCTCAGCCTGTCATCCCGCGCCTTTGGGAGGCTGAGGTGAGAGGATTGCCTGAGCCCGTGGGTCCGAGACCCGCCTGGGCAGCGAGACCTCATCTCTACAATAAATCAAAAAATCAGCCAGGCGTGGTAGCGCTTGCCTGTAATTCTGGCTACTCGGAAGGCTGAGGCGGAAGGATCGCCGGAGCCCAGCAGGTGGAGGCTGTGGTGGCCGGGAGTGGCCACTGCACTCCAGTCTGGGTGACAGAGTGAGACTCTGGACTCAAAAAAAAAGGTCTGTGGGAGAGCTGTCGGCGGACTGGGGACCCACAGATCATGTGGACTGAGGGTCAGCGATGGAGAGAAGGCATAGCAGGAGCACGGGGAGGAAGGGGCACAGAGATGAGTTGGTGGAGATGTCGTCCTATTCTGGAAAAGCACCCATCGGTTCTCAGACTCATTGGATCGTAGACATTGGTGGAGACCTCCCAACCAGTACCAGTATTCCCTCTATAGCCCCCAACCCCCATGCTTCCAGCGTCTTCACCCATTCCATCATTCAACACCTAATTATTATGCATTGACCATGTATCTGCTGCCATGCCAGACCCTGGGCATCTGGTGAAGGCAAAAGGCCAGTGGGGGAGAATGAAGAGGAGATGGATAAGGATGAAAAGACGGAGGAATGTGGAACACAAGGCCAAGAATCGAAGGCCTAGGGACCAAGGTTTATGGACTGCCTTCCCACGTAATACCCTGATCCTTCCAGCAGCCCGGCTGCTGTAACTGTTATTCCATCTTAAGGAAGCAGAAGCAGAGGCCCCGTGGGATCCAGTCTACTTAGCTAGCAGCAAGGCAGGGCTCAGAGCCAAGTCCGTGGGGCTCCAAGGCCCCTGTGTGTTCACTTAGCTCGTGACACAGTGATGAAGTGCAAGCAGAGTGCTGACCTCTGGTGAGGTCAAAGGAAAAAAAACCAAAAAACAAAAGAAAGCAGACTGAAATTTCATGGTGGAAATTCCAGCTGGACACAAAGAAGGATTTCCCACCAGGAAAGAGCATAACACTTTGCTCATCCCTTGAGGGATCATCCACGTCTGTGGGATGGGTAAGGCCTTGCCCAGAAGCAGCGGATATGTTGAGGCAGAATCTATGATTTTTTCAGAGGTCCCAATCTGGGTCCTCAATAACAGGGAGAATAGGGTTCCCTGAGCCCTTCTCCTTATTTTCATCAAGCCTATCTGTTTGGAGTTGGAAGGATGTCCACCTGGAGTGGAAATACCTCGTCTATGGAATGAATTCCAAGCTCTGATTAACTGCTGATCATGTTTTTGATGAATAACCCTTTTGAAGCAAATGCAGTTAGTAGACCAGATCTTTCAAACCACAAGGTCTAATTGGCAGGGATCAGGGAGGAATGCAGCATGAATTTGGTGGTGATAAACTGGGACACTGCAGATTCTGCCAAAGACAGTAGAAGTCATGAAATGAGACCACAAGTCTTTGGCGGGTACCTATGCATACGGGTTCTTTTTGAAGAGCTGGTTTTCTTAATAGTTTTACAAATATTTATTTTTTTTCTCTCATTCTAATAATGAAGTGTTTACCTTTGTTGTTAAGTGAGTTTTTGAAAGAAAGAACCAAAATTCATATTGGATGAAAGGGATTGCACTATGCAGCTGTGACCACAGGTACACTCTCCTCTCTCTTCCTCTCTTTGGTCCCCTTATGTGTGTATGTGTGTGTGTGTGCTCGTTTATGAGTGTGTATATCAGCCTTGCATACTAGATTCCCTGAGAAGCAGTCTCTGAGACAGAGTTGAGCACCTTATTAGGAAGTACTTTTGGTTACAAAAATGACAAAAGCAGGATTCAGCAGAGGGAAATTTGAATTAAAATGTTAGCCCAAGAAAGGCCCCAGCCAACTCCCCGGGGAGCTCTGGAGCCCTTGACATCTCTCAGTGGGGCAAGAAGGTCAGGCCTTTATTACTCTCTCTGCCCCCAACCAGTCGTTGGCTGCCAGCTGCCCCTGGAAGAGATATGGCCTGGGCAAGGTCATCTCCTTTCCTTCAACTGAGGCCATTCACACAAAGTTGACAGCTGAGGACTGTCTTCTGGCTGAACTACTTGCAGCAGGGGAAATAATTCCTTCCTATTAGTGAAACGTGTGGGTGGAACATCCCAGCGTCTCCTACAGAGAGTGTGTGTTTGGGTGTATCTTGAGGGTGTTGATGTGTGTCTGTGTGTCTGTGTCTGTGTGGGCCTGTCTATCTGTTTGTGTGGAGTGCTGCCCTCTCTTGTATCAGGGACTGTGGCAGCTCTGCAAGGGCCAGGAAGTGATCACTGCTCTCTGTCACCTGATGGTCCACCCTGCTTCGGTGATCCCTCTGATTCCTTGCTGTCCCTTGTCCAATTTGGGTCTGGAGAAAGGTATGGAATGTGGAAGTGGGAGTGGCAGGTACTGCTATCCTGATGGTCATGGACTCCGCTAATACACGATTTTTACTCTCACTTTGGGGATGAGAGAGGGACTTTCTCTAGGGCTCCCTCGCACAAATTAGAAGAAGGCACCTCATTGCTAGCAGGCTTCATGTGAGCGCACAGTCTGGCAAGCTGACTGCAGAGAGATGCAGCCCCAGTTGGATACCTCTGCTGGGCACCCTAGAGGGTTGTCAGGTCTTGACTATACTTCCTGGGCCATGAAGGTCTAAATAGGGCTTTGAAGGTCATGTATCCCTCAGGAAATTTCTGTGCCCACCTCCAGCTCCTCCTATGCACTCTATTGTCAGAAGAAGTCAAGATGGCAATACCTACCAAGAGGCCCATCTCCCAAGGCAAACTCCTGCCCAGAGCACCCTGGAAGTCTTGACTCCCCAAATTCAGTGCAGGGGAGGACCTAGGAATAGCCATGGAGACAGTCTGGTGCAGATAGGAAACAGAGCATCTCCTGGCTGCCAGCGCCCACACGTCTTCCTTGTCAAAGGATGTGTATCTGCTGCAGCATGTGCACACGTTCACCCAAGGACCAAATGGACTTAGGAAGAGAGATCAGCAGGGATGAGCATCCATGACCTGGAGCTATGGGTCACTGGATGCCCTGGAGACTCTGGCATTAGATCTAGGCTAGATCCTATCAGTGGTTCAACCTTCCTTTGAAACTTGATGCTTCACCAAATGCTTTCTCAAAGAGCTTATGGCTCCCCGTGGTGGAAACAAAATCCTTCTTCTTCCAAAGGTTAATGTTGTCATGTCATTTTACACATGTAATTATTGCCATGGCAGATTAACTCTCCTGGGAAGAGCACAGGACAGAGGGGCAGGTGGTTTCGTGTCCCTGAATTCTTAAACGCTGAAGCTGTCAGAAGTTTGGGACCATTTCATCAGAGGGTCGCAACTCAAAGCCTGCGACAGACTTCTCCGCATGATCTTGTTTGATTGAATCCACAAAACGAACAATTTAAACATGTTTATACAAGACATGCCCTCTCTTACCTGTCTCCTGCTGCTGATCTACTGCATCCTACCTCGGGTCTGAAGACTCGTTGAGTATGGTGACTCGTCCAAGACCACACAACTGCTCAGAGGCAGAATCAGGACTCCTATAGAGACCAGGCCTATGGCAAAGCAGTACTCTTTCAGCCTGGGAGTCTCTGGTTCTTTTTTACCTACCTGAACAGGAAATATGAATGAATACCATGAACTTACTCATTCCCATGATGAGGTAACAGCTTGCACAAGCCCTCCATACCTCCCAACAGACACAGGCACATGTGTACACACGCACACACATGCATGCATGCACACACACGCATACAAACTTGGACTTCCAGACGACCAACAGTGACTAGGTCTTTTTCTTTCTTCATTTTAGATTTCACCTAATTCAAGCCTCCCCAGTAAATGCTTGTTGAATAAACAAATGGATAGTGAATATTAGTGGATGTTTACTTCCCCAAGATTCCTGTAGTCTTCCTTGATTCAAATTGACCATTTTCACATGGGAGGTGCAAAAGAGAAGAAAAGAAAACAGCAGGTGTTAAGCTCCTCCATGTGTAGTATCATGCCAGTTTCTCGAATGTATGTCATCTCAGCTAATCTCATTTTTAAATAATCAATCCCAAGCGAGCAGATGTCCCCAGAAAGAAGCTGAGTCACCATCCCCCTGGTACCCATGTAGAAGGACCCTAAGTACAGCAGGGTTCTGGCTGCTCCATCATTTCTGTTTCTGCCTATCCCCAGAAGATCTGAAAAAGAAAACAACATCAAGACTTCCGAAGACCAAAAGCTCAGAATCCTAAGCTTGCAGCCTTCCGTCTTTGTGAGGCAGAGAAGCAGGAGAATATTAAGAAGAGTGCAGGAAGCTAAAAATATCTTCAAAGCTTATGTAAATTCGGTGCACAGAGAGGAGTTGGCCTTTGGGCTCCAGCTGTTCTCAGGACTGACTTAGACGCCCTTGACATGTAGATCCAGACATTCGCAGAACCTAGCCACGATTTGTAACCTTTTAAAAATCTTTCTAATTGTGTCCGTGTTCTTTAAATTTATCACCCTTGGGAGTTGAGCTACAATATGCTAACGAGGACTTTGAAGAGCCCCAGACACACCTCCTCCCCCAGTTTCTTGGGAGAAAGTACCAGGTGGGAGACATTCATCCTTGGAATAACAGGTGCCTCAGAGAGGGGTTGTACTCCTGGCCATTAGCATGTTAATAGGGAGAGAATCAAAAGATCACTCAATCAACACCCAGTGAGGGCATCATTTCAATCAATAGCGCAGCTCATAAAAGTCCCGATGACACTGACTCTGCATAAAAACAATTCCTAATTGAGAACTAAACAAACTTTTATCTGATACAATTCTGAACTCGACCCTTTAAAATATTGCCAAGTTCAGAAACACATTTGCCTGCGTGATTCCATCTGGCAGATTCTATACATTGAATGAGTATTTTCCCTCACAACTGACACTCTGCTTTCCTGGTTCACATAGGAAAATGAGGAGGGTGTCACTTCTCCAAAGTCCACAGTGCTAAGTTAAGTAACTGGGTAGATACAAGGCTGTAACTGAGCAAATTTTAGCCTTAGGCGACCCAGAGGAGGACTTGATCCTGGCTTTCCTGTTTTGTAATCAACACCTAGTAAGCATAATTCAGCTCTTAGATCCTCTGAATGCTGGCTGCCAGACTGGGAGACAAGTAGCTTTTAATACACTGATGACACAGTATTACTGACATTAGGAGGATGGCCATGAACCAGGTGGCCAATTACTTTCAAAAAGAACAGCTCAATATCAATTGTGCTCAATTCAAACAGTCATACTCGGCAGAGGCTATTCGGCATCCAGATGGATAAGATTTGAATATCTCCATTCAGCAGGACAATTCATTTCATTATCTGCAGAGTCCTTTTATAGCCAACTCATCCTTGTAGGCCCTGGAAGACCAGGTCTCGGCCAAATTTAAGCATGTTCAGCAGGAATATTAAAGGAAAAGCAGGAGCTCTAAATCTTTCACGTTGATGTCATCTTATCCTCACACTGGTTGGTTAAAACTCTGAATTTTCACTGAAAATCTGGCCACACTCATGAGCAAATATAAAATAGCTTCTCTGGAGCACTCTTGTCTCTGCTTTTGTACATCTTGGAGCCTTGGGCCACCAAGCATGGCTGGCCTCCACGGGGAAGGTGACGGTTCTGCCCATTCATGCTTTCAACTGAACTTCATCTTTGCTTCCTCTTCGTGTGGTAGTTAAGGCGTGTGATGCTTTTCTTATTCAGCCCTAGCACAGAATATTTTTCCATTTGTTTGTGTCTTCTTGGATTTCTTTTAGTAGTGTTTTGCAGTTTTCATTGTAAAGGTCTTTTACTTCTCTGGTTAGGAAGATGCAGATGCCGAGGTATTTCATTTTTGTGTGTGGCTATTGTGAATGAGATTGTGCTTTTTATTTGGTTCTCTGCCTGTTTGTTATTGGGGTATAAGAATGTGACTGTTTTTTGCACATTTATTTTGTATTCTGAGACTTTGCCAAAGTCCTTTATCAGTGCAAGGAGGTTTTTGACAGATTCTCTTGGATTTTCAAGGTACAGCATCTTATCATCAGCAAAGAAGGATAACTTAACTTCTTCTTTTCCTATCTGGATACCCCTGATTGCCTTCTCTTGTCAAATTGCTCTAGCTAGGATTTCCAACACACTGTTGAACAGGAGAAGTGAGAGTGGGCAGCCTTGTCTTGTTCCAGTTTTCAGGGGAAATGCTTCCAGTTTCTTTCCATTTAGCAATATGCTGGCTGTGGGTTTATCATAGATGGAGTTTACTATTTTGAGGAATGGTCCTTCTATTCCTAGGTGTTTGAGGGTTTTTATCAAGAAAGGATGCTGGATTTTATCAAAAGTTTTTTCTTCATCTAATGATAAAATCACGTGGTTCTTGTTTTTACATCTGTTGATGTATTTAATTACATGCTGGCGAAGATGCAGAAAAAAGGGAATGATTCCACACTGCTGGTGGGAATGCAAACTAATTCAGCCTCTATGGAAAACAGTGTGGCAATTGCTAAAAGAACTAGAAATTGACCTTCCATATGACTCAGCAATCCCCCTACTGGGAATATACCCAGAGGAACTCAAATCACAAAAAAGATACCTACAAACGCATGTTTATTGCAGCACTAATCACAATAGCAAAAACATGGAACCAACCGTGCTGCCCATCGAAACTGGACCAGATTTTTTAAAATGTGGTACATCTTCATGATGGAATATTATGCAGCCATAAAGAAGGACAAACATATGGACTTTGAAACAACCTGGATGAATACTCAGTAATCTATCACAGAAACAAAGAAGAGAGTACTGCATGATCTCACTCGTAAGCAGAACCTGAACATTGACCACAATACCACTATAAGAGCAGGACTGGCAGTAGAGGGATACTGCCAGGTTGGAGGGGAGCACACAGCATAAACAAGGGTACCTGATCTCAAGCCAGGCAAAGTGGGAACCAAAAGGAGGCCCAAACTTTATCTGTATGATGTCCACTTGTACACCTAATCTTGAATTGTGCCCCAAATCTTTAAAATAAAATATTTTTAAAAATCCACCCTAGCAAGCACCAAAGGGAGGTCCAAACTTTATCTGCATGATTTCCACTTGTATACATAATCTTGAATTGTACTCCACATCTTTTTTTTTTGAGTTGGAGTCTCACTCGATCGCCCAGACTGGAGTGCAGTGGCTGCTCCCAGCCACCACAGCCTCGACCTGCTGGGCTCCGGCAATCCTTCCGCCTCAGCCTTCCGAGTAGCTGGAATTACAGGCATGAGCTA
>NW_007258045.1:467534-487761 GCF_000164805.1 Carlito syrichta | reverse complement strand
TGATTTTTTAATTATTGTAGAGATGAGGTCTCGCTGCCAGGCAGATCTCGAACCCGCGGGCTCAGGCAATCCACTCACCTCAGCCCAAAGGCGCAGGATTACAGGCTGAGCCACCGAGCCCGGCTTGTACCCCACATCTTTAACATAAAATATATATATAAAAAAATCATTCCTAGCAAGCACGTGGACTTGGAGCACTCACCATTGGCAAAATGTAGATGGTGCATTCCCAGCCACTTATTCCTTCCTTCAGATATAGCAACTTGGCTGCAAGCTGGCTGGATTGAGGCAAGGTCTCTTCTGCCCTCCTCTCACACAGGCATACACACACACATGCACACCCACACCCACACACGCACACACAGTCTGTTTTTCAATAATACTACACTTCTGAATGGATGGCACTGGATGGCTTTAGACTAAGTCTTCACTTTCCATATTGCCACAGTCCCCACCAAGTTTCATTGCCACACCCCGATTGGCTTTATTCATGTGCCTTATCTGTCCAGTCTCTAAAAATGTTTGCTTTAGTAAAACTTTACCAGTAGTCTCCAAAATTGAATCCATATTTTAACTCATGACCAAAAAGGTGTATATTGGAGCAAAAGGCGGGTCCTTTAGGGTTGCATACTGAAAAATTACAGCCAGTAGGCACAACCTCAGGCCACCCAATTTCTCTCCTCTGTTTCAAAAAGTGCAAGTGGACGTTGAAGGAAGAGGTTCTAGGATTAGTCAAAACTCTCACTTTTCTGCTGCTTCTTTCTGGCAATGTTAACTGTCCCTGAGTGCTTGATTCAGTACTAGCTAGAAAGTACACATGCAATTGTTAACACCCCAACATCAGAGATGGCACATAATAGTAATTATGTTGATTAATTTTATTTATGCCCATTGATGTGTGAATTCTGATTAATCATATTAATATTAATTATAGGAACCAATGACATTATGTTAATCACTCTGACCCACATTGCTATTCAGTAATGACACTCTCTCCTATTGGGCCTACATAGGGCCTCAGAAACCTTCTCGACTGTTTGAGGCAGCCACCACCAATTGTTTGATGTTAATACAGGAGTAAATATATCTGATACTTGGTCTCCACAGCCAGTCCTCCTCCCTCTCAGGTCAAGGCTTAGGAACTGGATGAAAATGTATTCCTGGACCTGGCTTCCCCCCGTGCTTTCAAACTGTTCAGAACCTCTAACCCACAAGGACTTCCGACTGATGAAGTCTTGCTGAAAACACCCTTTCCTTGACTCTGTATCATGCAGATAATCTTCTCATGGTTTCCCATTTTTCCTATAAAACTGCAAGATACCCCAAGCCCCAGATAACTCTTAGGGCCATCAACTTTGCATCCTGAGTTGGGAGGAGCTGTTGTTTCATACATTGTTTCTTCTCAGCTTCTACTTAAACACAGTCTTAGCATGTTTGGTTTGTTTGTTTGCTTGTTTTATTTTGTTTTGTTTTACTTCCCTTCTCCAAGTCTCCAAGGAACACTACCTCTGGAGCTAAACTTTCTCATCTCTATCAGTAGATTGGCCTTTCTGTGGGGGAAAACAGAAGAAAAGATTTATTAAAGGTAAAACTATCACAGTGGCTCTCCATAGACATGTCTTCACAGAAATAGAATTTAACATTGTGAACTTAGCTTAAATAAGAGAACAACCGTAAGAATATTTGGACTCTCATAAGGTTGCTTTTGAAGATGCTTTTCACTGTATTACTTCTTGAGTTCCTCCTTTAATTAAATGCTAGGGAAGTAGATTGTCCTTCCTGATAAATGAGTATTTTTTTCTTTATTAAATAAACTCGTCATGTTTTCCTCCTTTCCTTGGCTACCAGGAAACTCACAACTATATTTTGTGCTCAATGATACTTTTACACCTAACTGAAGGTCTCTGAGAGATGATCTACTCCACTCACTTCTGGACTCTCTTAATCTTCTTTCATGTATATGTATTTTATACTATGTGCCACTTATTTCCCTTAGGAATATAACATTAATAAATATTTATGTAATAAACAAGATTTATTAAAAGTAGGGACAGAACTCTAAGAACTGGGCTTGAACCGCAATTCAATGACTCGCTCATCAATTAACCCCTCTTTTGGACCAGTCCCTAAACCCTCTCGCAGTGTTCTCCAGGAAATCCTTTTGCAATGAGTAGTCTCCTATGTTTCAAACGGAGCCAAGGCTTGTCAATAGTTGGCATGCTCTATTTCAGCACAAGAATAAATCTCTAGACTTGCATCATTTAAAGCATGAAAACACCCATGACTTCAACTTGCTCTTCAATTTCGACCTCTTTCCTGAACTTCAGACCTGTATTGCCAGCTGTGTCTTGGACATCTCTTTGAATGTTCCAAAGGCACCATAAACCTAACAGACACAGAGGTGAACTCTGTCTTTCTACTCCACACCCCTACAAATACATTTCTTTTGTTAGTACATTCTTTGTTTCAATTCATGGTATCACTGTCTACTAAGCTTCCCAAACTAGAAGCCTTGATGACTTTGCACCACTCAGTCAGTCTCCCCATGCTACACCTAACCCGTTCCTTGAGTACCCACTATCACTGTGTCAGCATAAGCCTACCTATTCTCTCTCCTAAATTGTTGCAACAACTCCTCAACTGTTCTTTCTGCTACCAGTCATTTTCTTTTCCCTCACACTGCCATCAGTGTCATCTTCCTGGTCACTTTCTATTTAAGGATCTTTACTGGCCTCTCAGTGCCTATAAAATAAACACTAGATTACATAAAGTAATGTACAAGGATTTGCAATCTAGCTCCGACCTTCTCTAGCCTCACCTCTCACTTTCCATCAGGATCCCTGTGGTTCAGCCATGCTGAATTCCTCATTCTTTCTAAAATAAGCTATGTCCTTTCATGACTCTTTGCTTGTGCAAGTGTAATTCTTTCTTAGAGAAATACCACTTACATAGTCTATTTCCCTACCTGCATGAATTATCTCAGTGTCAACAATATCCACCTTACAATTAAATCTTTCTACCTTTCCCTTAGCTGCTTCTTTAAAAATGTCTTCCCTAGAAAGTGTTCAGATATATTTAAATTATTTGCTAACAACTTTATCTCTGTTCATCTACTCTTAGCATAGGTCAAGAACCATGTTTTTAATAGCCCCAGTGATGGACACAATGTTGATCCTCATTAAATATCGATAAAGAAAGCATTTAAATATAAAAGTGGAGTATTAGCCAAACTTGGGATGATTAAAAAAAAAGTCTCCACTGAATGCAGGACCACTTATTTAATGAATGTGAACTCTTCGAGGAATAGAGTAATGGCAAAGGCCATTCTAGCAGACATTGTTTTAGTAACTTTGGGACCTCAGAATGTTTTTCACTCTTGGCAACGTCCCTTCAGTATTTCTCCTCTGTGGTCACCATAAAAACCCTGTCTCATTACAAGTAGCAAGAGTAGTCCTAGAAGATGCAAAAAGAACAAGCCTAATAATGCATCTTTGCTCCCAATCTGGAGTAGCTTTCACTCATGTTATCCCACAAGAGTGCCTACTTGTGGGCTTTTTGCACTCTGTGGTAAACTTCCCTTGCACACAAATATCCAATTTCTTATACATAATGTGGCAGATTGTATTTGCCAAGGTGGCTGCAGCAATATCTCCTATCCCACTTGCTCTTCTACAGTGCCACACCCTCATCAATGCCTGGCTATCTTGTCTCCTTGAATCTGGGCAAGCTTTTGATTACTTTGATCAACAGAGATAAGACAGCATTGAGGAGACAGAGAGGAAGACTCAGAGGACAAAATCACAAGACAGAGAAAAAGACCCTGGTTACACAGTGGCAAAAAGATTTGGCAACATTGTTTACTTTCATGTTTCTTACAATGTAATTGTTTATTGCAATGACATAGAAAATAAAAATAAATTCAATGAGCTGGTAGATTTGGCTAAGATTTCCAAGCAAAATGTCAAAGTGTCAACTGAGTTGTTTTAGACATGACTGGTAGAGCACAAACAGATGTGCCAAAAAAGGAAGAATTGCGTTTTAAAGAAAATTTTAGGGAAAAACAAAGGCATTCTCTCATAAAAGAAAATTCTCAGAATCAAAAATGGTGTCAAGGTGAAGATCAAATTCAGAATAGTAAAATATCAAAACATCTTAGAGTAAATATGAAGCCAAGAGTGTGGCTGTACAACTCTTTATTAGAACCATAGAAATACCTATATTTATGCTCTATGGATTTGACAAAAAGCCTTTTAAATATCTAAGGGCATTGCTTGTAGATTTCTAAGATTCTTAAGGGGATTGTTGTACAGAGATCTCAAGATAAAGAAGGGCTAATCTCAAAGAGGTTTGTGAGTATGGGATTTAACTAACAAGGTGTTTTATGAGTTAATTTACAGGAATCCCACAAAATTTTTAATGGAATCGTAGTAGTTGAGACAGAAAGGGACAGAAAAAATAAAAAGTGAACAGAGACCTTTGAATGCCTAAGTTTTTTAGGGCAGAAAGTGGGCTGAAAAGGCTACATAGTTGTAAATATGGAAGATGAAAGATCAAAGTGTTTCCAAGTTATCTGAATTTTGTCCCAGAAAAATAATATTTATAAGAATGCATAAGTAGATATCCAGTCAGCACCTAACAAGGTATTTCACAATATCTGACATCCAATCAAAGACTAGTAGACATTCAAAGAAGCATAAAATATGACCCATAATGAGGAAAGCAATCAACCAATTAAAACCAATCCAGAACAGCCCCAGATCTAACTAGCAGAAAAGAGTATTAAAGAATCCTTAATAACTTACGTCCATATATTCAACAAGTTAAGTTGAAATGTGAAAGATATTTAAAAGACCAAAATAAAATTTCTAGAGATAAAAACTATGATGTCTGAAATATAAACTACACCAGATGAGATTAACAATGTATTAAACTTTTCAGAACAAAAAAATTTGTAAACAAAAAGATGTAGCAATAAACACTCTCCAAAATGAAACACAGAAAAAAAGAGTTGTATAAAATCAGCTTTGGGACAACATAGAGATGTCTAACATTTATGTAAATGGAGTCCTTGAAAGAGGGAGAAAAACATTTGAAGAAATAATGATCAATTTTCTTCTACATTTATGAAAACCATAGACCCACAAAGAAACTTAATAATAAATATGGAATTTGTATCAAACTACATAATAACCAAATTGTACAAAACCGGTGCAAAGAGAAAGTCTTAAAAGCAACCTAGGGGTGAGGGTAAGGAAGACACTTTACACATAAAGAAACAAAGATAAATATGACAGTGTTTCTCACCAGAATGAATGTAAGTGAAAAGAGACTGGAACATCACCTTCAAAGTCATGAAAGAAAAGCTGTCACCTAGGATTATGTATCCAATGAAACGATTTCAAAAACAAAAGCAGGTAACCCCCTAGGGTTGGAGTTTTCCAGTCCTCTCAAGAAATCCTGCTTTCCCACCTTCCCGCAGTCTGTGTCTCTCATTCCTCCTGGGAGTGAGCAGAAGATGTTGGGGCTGAAGAAGAAAAAACAAACAAGCAAATAAACAAAAGCAAAATAAGTTTTTTTTTTTAAAGAATGTATTGGTTTGGTGGCTCAGCCTGTAATCCCGTGCTTTGGGAGGCTGAGGTGAGTGGATTGCCTGAGCCCGCAGGTTCGAGACCTGCCTGGGCAACTTGGCAAGACCTCATCTCTACAATAAATCAAAAATTAGCTGGGCGTAGTAGTGAGCGCCTGTAGTTCCAGCTACTTGGAAGGCTGAGGCGGAAGGATCGCTGGAACCCAGCAGGTCGAGGCTGCGGTGGCCGGGAGCGGCCACTGCACTCCAGTCTGGGCGACAGAGTGAGACTTCAACTCAAAAAAATAAAAATAAAGAATTTATTATCTGCAGATTTAAACTACAAGAAATGTTAAAGGAAATCCTTCAGGCAGAAGAAAAATAAAACCAGATGGAAATCTTGACCTATACAAAAGAAAGAAGAGCATTGGAAATGGCAAATACATAAGTTAATATATAATTTTTTATTATTTAAGTGTCTTTTAAAAATAATTGATTTTCTTAAACCAAAAGTATATAATGTTGCGTGGTCTATAACATATGTAACAATAAACTGTATAACAACATAGTCAAAGAATGAGAGGAGAAAATGTATGCATATTACTTTAAAGTTTTAATACCATAAATGATATTGTATAATATCATTTGAAGGTAGAATGTGATTAGGTATGTGTCATGAGCCTTAAAGCCAGCTCTAAAATAGCAAAACAATGGCACAGTTAAGCAGCCAAAAATGAGATATAATAGAATCACAAAAAAGCCCCAATTAATCTAAAAGAAGGTATAAAAAGTGGAGAGAGGAATCAACAACAGCAAAAAAACTCAAGATAGCACAAAGTGAAAAAAACAAGATTTATATTTTTAACCTAACAATATAAATAATTACGTTAAATAAAAGTAGTCTAAGCCAGGGTCAGCAAACTAAGACCTACGAGCTAAATCTGGCCTCCAACCCTGTTTTGTATAGTTCTTGACATAAGAATGGTCTTTACATTTTTAATTAGTCATTTGGGAGGAGGAAAGAAGGAGAGAGGATGAGGGGTTGAAGGGGAAGAGGGGGAGAACAAGACAAAGATCATATAGATTTTGTTTACAAAGCCTAAAGTAGTTACTATCTGGCCCTTTATAGAAAAAGCTTGCTAACTTATGGTCTGAATACTTCAATTAAAAGGCAGAAATTATTATATTATATATAAAAGCAAGACCCAACTATACACTGCCTACAAGAAACACAATTTAAATATAAACACAAAAAGGATTAAAAATATACTACCAATCAACACTAATTAATGCCATCAATGCCTACACTAATCATAAAAAAGTTGTTATATTTATATTTTATATCAGGACAAAAAGATACTGCAAAGGATTTTTTAAAAGGTCATTTTTGTAATTATAAAGAGATCAATTCATCCGGAGTACAGAATAATCCTAAATGCTTATATACCTAACAATATGGTTTCAAGATATATGAAAGAAAAAATGATAGCACTGCAAGGGTTTAACAAACTAGTCTATAATTTATAGTTGGAGATTTTAATACACATTTCTCAATAATGAATAAAATAAGTAAGAATTTAGAAGACTTGAACAGCATAGTCATCCAATTGACCCAACTGACATTTATAGAACATTCCATTCAACAAGGACAAAACATGTATTCTCTTCAAGTAAATACAAAACATTTACCAAAATAAACCATAATCTGGGCCATTAAGCAGGTCTCAATAAATTTAAAATCTGAAATAATTCAAAGTTCTTTGACCACGATCCATCTGAATTCAAAATCAATAATAATATTTGGAAAATCCTCAAATATTTGGAAACAAAATAACATACTAAGTCAAGAGGAAATCAAAAGAAATTAAAGGTATTTTGAACTAAATGAAAATAGATACACAACATGTAAAAATTTGTGGGACACAGCTAAAGCAGTAGTTGGGCAAAATTTATAGCACTGAATTCCTATATGATAAAACAAAATAGGACCCCAAATAATGAGCCTTAACTTTCATGTTAAGAAACAATAAAGGACTCTGGAAAGATGGCAGCAAAGCCAGTTGGACTATGTGAGTCCCAATGTGAGTGTCTGGAAAATTTTGCTTATATGTCTTTGGGTAAGTGGGTGTGTGAGTGGCTGGCTGAGTGAGGACTCTGGAGCAAATTGCCAGGGCCTTCATGGTGAATTGGTGGGTACTGCAGCTGCTCTGCTTGGACCCTAGTACTTCCTCAGGCACAGAAGCCAAGTGCCATTTTTTAAAAATCCCCAAACCCCTTACTGGAATGAAGGTGCCAAGAGTGACTACTGGCTCCAGGCTCTGCCTCACCACTGCAGTACCTGGTCGGACACTAACAGCAAAGACTGTGGAGGGAGAAGAATGAGAGAGCCCGTAGGCAGAACACCCCTGGAGAAGAGAAACAGGTTCCCTGCTACCATCTTGGGAACTGGGTAGGAAAGTACCCGGGCTTGCTCACCATGGACTGACAGACCCAATCTCTGTGGCCAGTGGATTGATTATTCAGGGGTTGATCATGGTCCAGAGGGAAAACCCAAAAGCACAAACTTAGGAGGGACAGATGAGGGCTGAGTCTCAGGTGCCCTAACCCCTACCCTGATCCAGCTGTGGGACAAAGGGTGTGACCAGAAAAGGAAAAAGAAGACCCTCAAAGAGATAAGCAGTGAGTCTTGAGCCAACCTAACCTCCTCCACCCGCCCCAGCAATCCTCTGAACATCAGACCCATACAGCTGGGGCATGGCTGAGTGGGACAAATCCAGGCTGAGCCTAGGCAGCAGTTGTCACAGGAGGACTCTACTCCAGGATAAGCCTGCCTGGGGCACCCCCTTCACCACCACAACCAGTACCTGGGGAAGAGACAATCCCACCCCTCCCTACTGGAGGGAATCCCCATGAGAGTGGGAAGGGAGGACTGAAGTCCACCCACCCACCTGCCCCTCCTCCTTCCCAAGCAGGACACTGGGGAGATTGTGAATGAAGCCACAGCTCTGCAGGAGACAGCAGAGGGGTTTAACTGTGAGCTGTTGAGAGGAACAATTGCACAACCTGCCACAAGAGGGCAGGTTGTTTTTTGTTTATTTCTTTGTTTGGAGGTTTTGTGTGTGTGTGTGTGTTTTCTTTTTCCTTTGTGCACAAATGTGTATGTAAGGGTTTGATCTGGATGTCTCCACCTTTTTTTCTTCTTCTTCTTCTTTTGTTCTTTCTTTCTATTTCTTTTTTGTTTACTCTGTATGTGTGTACATGAATGATTGAATGTTCCTCTTTCAGGTTTTTTTGTTTGTTTTTGTTCTTATCTTTTTTTAGTTTAATGTATGTGTGAATGTATGTGTGAGGGTTTGTTTTGATTTCCTTTTCTCTTCCTCTTTCCTTTTTTCCTTTTGTGCTGTGTGTGTGTGTGTGTGTGTGTGTGTGTGTGTAATTGTTTTTTGCTTTGGTTTCTTTTTTCGTTTTTCTTTTCTCTCTCTCTCTCTCTCGTCTGTATTATTTCATTCTACTTTTCTCTGTTGTCCTCATTGCTGTTACTGTATCTTGGACTCAGGGGGTATACACACATACCCATTGCATCATCATATAAAGTGGTGGTGGGAAGTGAGTCTCAGGGAACCCATACCACAATCAGTGAACATTGTGATTTGAAAGTAGTTTCTGAATCCTAGTTCCCTATCCTCCACCTTCTTCAAGTCTCAAACTATAGGAGACAGCAAAGCTTCCCACCCACAGCCCTGTTTCAAAACAGAACAGATTCAGAGCCCTGATCAAGGAAGAATAGATGACTGAGCAAACACCAAAAGTGAAAGTCTCTCCCACTGCCACTGAATAATGGAACTGAAGAGAAAAGAAAGAGACCTCAGCCAGGCTCGGTGGCTCAGCCTGTAATCCCACGCCTTTGGGAGGCTGAGGTGAGTGGATTGCCTGAGTCCGCGGGTTCGAGACCCGCCTGAGTAGCAAGACCTCATCTCTACAATAAATAAAAAAAAAAAATCAGCCGGGCATGGTAGCATACACCTGTAATTCTGGCTACTCGGAAGGCTGAGGTGGAAGGTTCGCCGGAGCCCAGTAGGTTGAGGCTGCAGTGGCCGGGAGCAGCCACTGCACTCCAGTCTGGGTGACAGAGTGAGACTCCAACTCAAAAAAAAAGAAAAAGAAAGAAAGAGACCTGTCACAAATGAGGAAAAATCAATGGAAGGACACAGATAATTCCCACTGTAAGAAAGAGAAAACACATGAAATATCAGACCTCAGAGCCCAAACAATGGAAGTAACAATGACTGACCCCAGAATACAACAGGAAATAGGTAATGGATGGAAAGAGTGAAGAAGACGCACAAAAGAAAAGATACAGCACTAAAAGGACTTAGAGATTTTGGCCATAAAAAAATTCAACCAGAAAATAAATAACAAGATGACATGCATGGAAAGCAGAATTAATCAAGCAGAAGAAAGAATCTTGAACTTGAAAACCAAAACATGGAATTTACCAAGTCTGTATAAAACATAGAAATAAAACTTAGAAAGAAAGAAAGAACAAAGCTATCAAGTGATGTGTGATTATATCAAGAGGCCAAACCTACACCTGATTGGTATCCTAGAAAAAGAAAAGGAAAGGGAGAAGATCTTAGAGCAAGTATTCCAGAAGGTTATCCAAGAAAACTTTCCCCATCTCAACTGATATGTGACCATCCAGATACAAGAGATACAGAGAGAACACCCAAAAGACATCCACTGAGAAAACCAACCCTTAGACACATAGTAATTTGCCTACTCAAAGTAGGTACTAAAGAAAAAAAACAAAAGGCAGCAAGAAAGGTCAGACTACCAATCAAGGAAAACCAATCAGGATAATAGCAGACCTATCAGTAGAAACATTACAAGCCAGAAGGACTGGTGCCCAATATTCAAAATCCTCAAAGATAAACAATTTCAACCAAGAATTTCCTACCCAGCCAAGCTCAGCTTCGTCAGTGATGGAGAATTAAAATACTTCCAAGACATCCAGTCCCTAAGAGATTACACAGGTTCCAGATCAGTTCTACAGGAGACACTTGAAGGTATCAAACTCAGAAGAAAGAAAAAAAGAATGACCATGCACAGCCCAAGAGAACAGGAGAACATAAAATCAACGGAGAATACATCACTATTGCAAACTTGAAAACATACACATACATCAATCCAAAAGTTAAAAGAAAATAAACAAACAAACAAAGAAAAAACTTTATAAGAAACTCATGACAGGGATAAACAATCACATTCCAATAATTGCCTGCGGGTGAATGGACTAAATGCACCACTGAAAAGACACAGAATGGCAAATTGGATTAAAAAACCATGACTCAATAATTTGCTGCATCCAGGAAATTCGTTTAACCACAAGGGATGTACACAGACTCAAAGTTAGAGAATGGAAAACAAATTTCCAGGTAAATGGATCACAAAACAAGACAGGAGACATGGTCTTAGTATCAGACCAAACAACCTTTAAGTTATCAAAAAATTTAAAAGATAGGAAGGACACTACATAATGATAAAAGTTTCAAGCCATCAATAAGAAATATCCATCCTAAACATATATGCAACCAACAAAGGAAGGAATGCCAGCATTTATAAAGCAACTACTAAGTAAACTAAAAAAGATATTTACTCTAACATTATTATTACTAGGGACCTAAATACCACACTAACAACCCTAGACAGATCATCAAGGCAAAATCAACAAAGAGATCCAGACCTCAACTTGACATTTAACCAAATGGACTTAATAGATATCTATAGAACACTCCATCCAACAGCCACAGAATATACATTCTAAAATCACCATATGAAATGTGGTCCAAGATCTATCACATCCTCAGTCATAAATCAATCATAAACAAATTTCATAAGATTGAAATAATGCCATGCAACATTCACAGTGGAATGAAAATAAATATCAACACCAACAAAATCCTCCCATAAGCCACAAAGACATGGATATCAAACAAGATGATGCTGAATGACTAGGTCAACAAAGAAATCAAAACAGAAATTAAATGATTTCTGGAAACAAATAAAAATGAAGAAATATCTTACCAAAACCTCTGGGATGCCACGAAAACAGTTCTAAGTGGAGAATTTGCATCTCCATGAACACATATCAAAAAAAAGGTAAGATCACAAGTTAACAGCCTAACAAATCACCTAAGAGAGCAGGAAAGACAAGACCAAAAAAACTCAAAATTTAGCAGAAGAAGTCAAATCACCAAAGTAAAAGCCCAAATATGGAACATAGAAAACAAAAAACAATAAAAATTCAGCAAAACAAAAAGCTGATTCCTTGAAAGAATACACTAGATTTATGGACACCTAACCAGAAAGACAAAGAAAAAGAGAGAAAAGACCCAAATTAACACAATCAAAAATGCAAAAGATAAAATCACAACTGACCCTGAAGAAATACAAAAGATTATCAGAGATTACTATGCACACCTGCATGGAAACAAACTTGATAACCTAAATTAAATGGAGAACTTTCTGATGTCGCACAATCTCCCAAGGTTGAAACAAGAAGACACTGAGACACTAAATAGACTAATAACAACCCAGGAAATTGACTCTATCATAAGAAAACTACCTACAAAAAAAAGCCCTGGACCAGACGACTTACCAACAGAATTAAACAAAACATACAAGAAGGACCTGATACTATCCTATTGAAAGTATTTCAGGATATTGAGAAAGATGAAATTCTCCTCAAATAATTTTATGAAGCTAACATCCAAAAGGAGCAAAGATCCAACAAAAAAAGAGAACTATAGGCGATTATCCCTAATGAACACAGATGTAAAGATTCTAGCAAATCAGATCCAACAACACATCTCAAAAATCATCCACCATAACCAAGTTGACTTCATCACCAGGATTCAGGGCTGGTTCAACATCTACAAGACCATGAATGCAATTAAATACATTGACAGATGAAAAAACAAGAACCACATGATTATATCATTAGATGCAGGAAAAGCTTTTGATAAAATTTAGAATCCCTTCTTGATAAAAACCCTCAAACACCTAGACGTAGAAGGAACAAACCTCAAAATAGTAAGCACCATCTACAATAAACACACAGCCCAGCATATCGCTAAATGGAAAGAAACTGGAATCATTTCCCCTGAAAACCAGAACAAGACAAGGCTGCCCACTCTCAGTTCAACATTGTGTTGGAAATCCTAGCTAAAAGAATTAGAAAAGAGAAGGAAATTGAGGATATTCAAATAGGAAAAGAAAAAGTTAAGTTATCCCTCTTTGCTGACAATATGATTCTATCCCTTGAAAATCTAAGAGAATCTGTACAAAATCTCCATGCCCTGATAAAGTATTTTGGCAAAGTACCAGGGTACAAAATAAATGTGCAAAAGACAGTCACATTCTTGTACAGAAAAAACAAACAGGCAGAGAACCAAATAAAAACACAATCCCATTCACAACAGCCACTAATAAAATGAAATACCTTGGCAACTTCCTAACCAGAGAAGTGAAAGATCTTTGCAACAAAAACTGCAAAACACTTCTCAAAGAAATCCAAGAAGATATGAACAAATGGAAAAATATTCCATGCTCAAGGATAGGAAGAATCAGCATTGTTAAGATATCCATCCTACCCAAGGCAATCTACAGATTCAATGCAATACCCATTAAATTACCAACATCATTCTTCTCAGACCTGGAAATGACAATACAGAAATTTATATAGAAAATAAACAACCTCGAATAGCCAAAACAATCATTAGCAAAAGAAACAAAGCAGAAAGTATCACATTTCCAGACTTAAAACTTTACTATAAGGCTACAATAATGAAATCAGCCTCGAATTGCAACAAGAGCAGGCATATGGACCAATGGAACAGGATTGAGATTCCGGAAGCAAAATCTCAATTTCTCCACCAACTCATCTTTGACAAAGCCTCCACCAACAGTCACTAGGGAGAACAGAACCTATTCAGTAAAAGGTGCTGGGAAAACTGACTGATCACATGCAGAAGATTGAAACAGGACCCAACCTATCTCCATACACAAAAATCAACTCTAAAAGAACCAAACACCTAAATGTAAAACCTCAAATTGTAAGAATCTTAGAAAACACAGGAGACATCCTTACTGAAATCAGAGTAGGCAACCAATTCCTGATCAAAATCCCAGATGTCCATGCCATAGAAAATTAGAGAGACAAATGGGACCTCATTAAACCTAAAAGCCTCTGCAAAGCAAAAGAAACCATCAAGAGAGTGGGGAGACAGCCCACAGAATGGGAAGAAATGTTTGCCAACTGTATATCTGACAAAGGCCTAAAATCCAGGATCTACAAGGAACTCAAACATGCTGAAAAGAAAAAGACAAACAGCTCCACTAAAAAGTGGGCAAAAGACGTGAATAGACACTTCTCAAAAGAAGACATATGAGGTGCCAACAGACACATGAAAAAGTGATCAGCCTCACTAATCATCAGGAAAATGCAAATCAAAACCACATTGAGATATCACCTAACCCCAGTAAAAATGGTCATCATTAATAAAACAAATTACAGCAGATGCTGGTGAGGTTGCATAGAAAAGGAAATGCTTCTACACTGCTGTTGGGAATGCAAACTAGCTCAATCTCTATGGAAAACAGTGTGGCAATTTCTAAAATAACTAGAAGTTGACCCTCCATATGACTCAGCAATCTCCCTACTGGGAATATACCCAGAGGAACTCAAATAACTCTGCAAAAAAGATACCTTCACATACATGTTTATTGCAGCAATACTCACAATAGCAAAAATATGGAACCAACTGTGCTGCCCATCGAAACTGGACTAGATTTTTTAAAATGAGGTACATATACATGATGGAATAGTATGCAGCTGTAAAGAAGGACAAACATATGAACTTTGCAGCAACTTGGATAGATTTAGAGTCTATAATACTCAGTGATTTATCACAGAAGCAAAGAACAGAATGCCACATATTCTCACTTGTAAGCAGATCCTGAACATTTACCATAATACTATAAGAAAGGGATTGGCAGTAGCAGGATACTGCAAAGGTGTGGGGGAGGGGACACACAACATCAGCAAGGGTACCTGATCTCAAACCAGGCAAAGTGGGTGGTCCAAACTTTACCTGTATGATGTCCACTTGTATACCTAATCCTGAATTGTACTCCATATCTTTAAAATAAAATTTTTTTAAAAAAAGAAACTGTAAAAGGAAGAACAAATTAAATTCATATGAAACAAAAGAAAAAAAATAATCAATATCAGAGTGGAAATCAATGAAAAAGAACTCAGATAAACCAATAGAGAAAATTAAAACCACTACCCAGACTGATCAGGAAAAAAAGAGAGAAGATTCAAATTACAGAACATCAGAAATAAAATGGCATCACTGCAGATTCTACAGTTATTAAAAGGATAATATAGGCAACTTTATGCCAATAAATTCAACAAATTACAAGAAAGGGACAATTTCCTTGAAAGACACAAACTACCAAAGGTCACTCAAAAAAGAGAAGCCATATCTATTAAAGAAAATAAATGTTCAGTTAAATAAATGTCCTTTTAACAAAGATAGTCCCAGATTCAGATATTTTAACCCGAGTTATTTGCAAATAAATGTAATATGGACAAAAATCTAGTAGAATTAATTTAAAATTTTAAAGGATATCCTTTTTAGGACTTCCAGCAAGATGGCAACGGCACAGGTAGGCCTGAGATTCCATAAAAACATTCGCTTTCCCCCACGCCAGCCACACCGGTCCAAGGTCTGGAAGCCCTCGGTCCCTTGCACCACTTGGCTGTTACGGCCGCCGCCACCATTGCTGGCCCACCCCGGGCAGCCTTCACCTCCCAGCCTGGTGGAGCTCCAGGCTCCCTCCCTGGCTGCACTGCCCCACCTGGCATCAAGCCACCGCTGCTGTGGAGACCCTCAGCTCCCACCCGGTAGAGCTCCAGGCTCCCTCCCTGACTGCACCACCCTGCCCCACCCCAAGTCGCCATCACCCACTGAGGCCCTCAATTCCCACCCTGCGAAGCTCCAGGCTCCCTCACCAGCTGCACTGCCCCACCCCCAGCCACCCTGGGCTATGCTGACCAGCAATACCCGGCTGTCTCACCATCTGCCTCCCCCAACTCACCCCTGGCCACAGTAGGATCAGAGAACAGCTGGAGCTCCAAGACCAGGCAGAGACCTGCATTACCCCGCCCAGCTCTGCCCAGCTCTGCTCAGCCTCCAGTTTGGGGCCTAAGAACAAAGAAAGAAAAAGAGGACCAAGCCTCACTTTAACATGCCAACCTGCAGTGCTTGGCTGTCTTGCACTCTGCCTCCCCCAGATGGACCCGGCTGCAGTAGAACCAGAAATTATCTGGAGCCCTGAGACCAGGTAGAGACCTGCATTGCCCCACCCAGCTCCACCCAGCTCCACCCAGCCTCCAACTTGGAATCTAAGACCTCATGTTTGTGTAGGGAAATAGTACTTCATAAGGAGGTTAGCCAGCTTGTGTGTTTGCAGGATTGTATGTTCTAGTTTTGTTGTTGTTGTTTTTGTTGTCATTGTTGTTGTTTTTGTTTGTTTGTTTTTTGTTTTTTTCTCTTACTTTTATCTGTCTTCAGGTTTATTTTCATTTGTTAGTTGGTACCTTTGTCTATTTTCCCTCTTACTCATCTCTCTCTCCATCTTCTGCTCCCCCCACCCCATTCCATTTCTTTCATTTTTCTTATGTCATTTTACTTTCAGAGAGCAAACCTATACTCCCACTGCATGGACAGATTGCAAGGCAGTGGGAAGTGGGTTCCAGGATATCCATACACCTGCCGGTGGACACTGGGATCTGCACATAGATTTTTGAATCATAGCTCTCCCCTCACTTAAATCTCAAAACTACAAAAAGCATAGCCCCCAACCTAGAGTCCAGCTTCAGAATTGAACAAAGTCAGAGGATTCACATAAGGAAGACTAGGAGATTGAGCAAACAGAAGTAAAAACAACCCCACCATCCCTGAACAACAGATTTAAAGAAGATGGGGAAAAATGGAAAAAATGGGGAGGAAAATCTACACAAATGAAGAAAAACAAAAAGAAGAGTATAGGTCTCACACAGACCCCTGGGAGATCAGATACTGAAAAAACAGACTTTGGAATGCAAGTAATGAAGAGCCCCAAGAATGACTGGTCACATGCTATAAACCCTAACATCAAGAAATTAATAGAGAGAAAAAAAAGAATTGAGGAGAGTCAAGAGGAAAATAGGAAGGAGTTGATAACTGAGATAACAGCAGCAAAGAATACTGTGATTGAAAAAAATAACAAATTGATAAGCATGGAAAGCATAATTAGTCAAGCAGAAGAAAGAATCTCAGAGCTTGAAAACCAAAATGTAGAACTAAACCAAGTTGTCAAAACATAGAAAAGAAGCTTAAAAAGACAGAACAAAACCTTCAAGAGATGAGCAATTGCTTCAAGATAATGAACCTAAGAGTAATTTGATTTCCTGAGGCAGAAAGAGAGATAGAGGCCACCCTGGAACAAACATTCCCTGAAATTATTCAAGAAAACTTCCCTCACCACATCAGTGATGCAAAAATTCAAACACAGGAGATTCAGAGAACCCCAGCAAGAAAACAAATAAGAAGACCAACACCTGAGCACATAATAATTCGCCTGAGCAAAGTAGGTATAAAAAAATCTTAAAAGTAGCAAAAAAAAAAAGGTCAGACTACCTACCAAGCAAGACCAATTAGAATAGCAGCAGATTTATCTACAGAAACACTTCAGGTTAGGAGAGCTTGGAGCCCAATATTCAAAGTTCTCAAAGATAAACACTTTCATTCAAAAATAACCTACTAAGCCAAGCTAAGCTTCATCAGTGAGGGAGATTTAAAATCTTTCCCAGACATCCAGTCTTTAAGAACTTACACTTCCTTCAGACCACCTCTACAAGAAACACTTAAGAAAATATTAAACACAAAAGAAAAGGGAAAAAGAATGACAATGTTCTTCACAAGAGTACAGAAAAAAGACTGAAAACACACATGAACCCCAACTCAAAAAAACAAAAGAAAGATAACAAAGAAGTACAACACCAACTCTAAAAGAATCTCATGACAGAGATAAACCCTCACATTTCAATAATTAGCCTGAATATGAATGGACTAATTTGCACCACTGAAAAAACATAGAATAACGAAATGGATAAAATATCATGAAGCAACAATATATTGTCTCCAAGACACTCATTTCACCAGAAAGGACACTCACAGACTCAAAGTAAGAAGATGGGAAACAAAATTTTAGGTGAATGGAACACAAAAGAAAGCTGGCGTTGCAATCTAAATCTCAGAAAAAATATCCTTTAAGCTATCAAAAATTTTAAAAGATGAAGAAGGTCACTATATCATGATAAAAGATTCAATCCATCAACAAGAAATATCCATCCTAAACATATATGCACCCAATATAGGAGTACTCACATTCATAAAACAGCTTCTAGGCAAACTTAAAAAAGAGATTGATTCTAACACTATCATAGCTGGAGACTTAAATACCCCATTCACAACCCTGGACAGATCATCAAGACAAAAAATCAGCAAGGAGACCCAGAATCTCAATGTGACTTTTGAACAAATGGACTTAATTGATACCTACAGAACATTCCACCAATGACCACAGAATATATATTCGACTCACCACATAGAACATACTGCAAGATTGGCCACATCATTGGACATAAATCAAGCATAAACAAATTTCATAAGGTTGAAATTTTGCCATCTTTTGCCACTTTTATGCCACAGTGGAATAAAAATAAATATCAGCAACAACAAAGTTCCCCCAAAACCCACAAAGACATGGACACTAAACATTATGATGCTAAATAACTCCTGGGTCAATGATGAAATCAAAACAGAGATTAAAAGTCACCTAGAAACAAATTAAAATGAAGTAGCATCTTACCAAAACTTCTGGGATGCCATGAAAGCAGTAGTAAGAAGGGAATTCATATCTTTACAAACACATATGAAGAAAATAGAAAGATCACAAGTTAACAGCCTAACAAGTCACCTAAGGAAGCTGGAAATGCAAGAGCACCAAAACCCGAACTTCAGCAGAAGAATCCAGATCACCAAAATAAAAGCCAAAATCCAGGATATAGAAGACAAAAAGATAATACAAAAAAACTAATGAAACAAAAAGCTGGTTCTTTGAAAGGATAAACAAGATAGATGATCCCCTAGCCAGACCGACCAAGAAAAAGAGAGAAAATGCCCAAATAAACTCAATCAGAAACACAAAATATGAAGTCATAACTGACCCTGAAGAAATACAAAAGATTATCAGAGACTACTATATACAATTGTACGGAAACAAACTTCAAAACCTAAGGGAAATGGAGGACTTTCTGGCATCACACAACCTCCCTAGGTTGAAACAAGAAGAAACTGAGACCCTAAATAGACCAATAACAATCAAGGAAATTGATTATGTACTAAGAAAACTACCTACAAAAAAAGTCCTGGACCAGATAGTTTTCCAGAAGAATTCTACAAAACATACAAGGAGGAACTGATACCAATCCTATTGAAAGTATTCCAAGTGATTGAGAAAGATAGAAAGCTCCCCAAATCATTTTATGAAGCTAACATCACATTGATATCCAAGCCAGGTAAAGATTCATCAAAGAAAGAGAACTACAGGCCAATATCTTTGATGAACATAGATGCTAAAATTCTCAACAAGATCCTAACAAACTGGATTCAACAACACATCTCAAAAATCATCCACCATGACCAAGTAAACTTCATCCCCAGGATGCAAGGATGGTTCAACATTCATAAGACCATAAATGTAATTAAATACATCAACAAACATAAAAACAAAAACCACATGATTATATCATTAGATGCAGTAAAAGCTTTTGATAAAATCTAGCACCCCTTCTTGATAATAACCCTCGATCATCTAGGCATAGGTGGAACATACCTCAAATTGTATGAGCCATCTATGAGAAACCCACAGCCAGCATACTCCCAAACAGACAAAAATTGGAACCATTTCCCCTGAAAACTGGAACAAGACAAGGATGCCCACTCTCACCCCTTCTGTTCAACATACTTTTGGACATTCAAGCTAGAGCAAGGAGATTAGGGGTATCCAAATAGGAAAAGAGGAAATCAAGTTCTCTCTCTTTGCAGATAATATGATTATATACCTTGAAAACCCAAGAGAATTTGCCAAACACCTCCTTGCCCTGATAAAGGACTCTGGCAAAGTCTCAGGGTATAATATAAATGTACAAAAGACAATTGCATTTCTATACACCAATAATAAGCAAACAGAGACCCAAATAAAAAGCACAATTCCATTTACAAAAACCACCAAAAAAAAAGAAATACTTGGCATCTTTCTAACCAGAGATGTAAAAGAACTTTACAATGAACACTACAAAACACTGCTCAAAGAAATCAAAGATGACACAAACAAGTGGGAAAATTTTCCATGCTCATGGATTAGAAGGATCAACATTGTTAAGATGTCCATTTTACCTAAGGTAATCTACAGATTTAATGCAATACCCATCAAATTACCAGCAACATTCTTCTCAGACCTAGAAAAAACAATACAGGAATTCATATG
>NW_007258045.1:460229-467380 GCF_000164805.1 Carlito syrichta | reverse complement strand
ATCTTTGACAAAGCCTCCACCACCAACCACTGGGGAGAGGAGAACTTATTCAGTAAATGGTGCTGGGAAAACTGGCTGACCACATGCAGAAGATTGAAACAGGAACCCCTACCTATCCCCATATACAAAAATTAACTCTAAATGGATCACAGACCTGAATGTAAAACCTCCAACTGTATGAATCTTAGAAAATGCAGGAGACACTCTTATGGAAGTTGGAACTAGCAACCAATTCCTGATCAAAGCCTGAAGTGCCCATGCCATAAGACATAAGATAGACAAGTGGGACATCATCAAACTATCAAGCTTCTGCAAAGTCAAAGAAACCATCAAGAGAGCAGGGACACAGCCCACACACTGGGAAAAAAATATTTGCCAACTGTATGTCTGACAAAGGCCTAACATCAAGGATCTACAAGGAACTCAAACGTGCTAAAAAGAAAAAAACAAAATGCTCCATTACAAAGTAGGCTAAAGATATGAATAGACACTTCTCAAAAGAAGACATATAAGCAGCCAACAGATACATGAAAAAATGTTCAGCCTCACTAGTCATCAAGGAGATGCAAATTACAGCTACACTGAGATACCACTTAACTCTAGTCAGAATGGCCATCCTCAATAACTCAAAAAATAACAGATACTGGAGAGGATGTGGCAAAAAGGGAACACTTCTACACTGTTGGTGGGAGTATAAACTAGTACAGGATCTGTGAAAATCAGTATGGCAATTCCTAAAAGTTCTAACAATCGACCTTCCATATGACCTTGCAATCCCCCTTCTGGAAATATACCTGGAAGAACTCAGATCACTCTATGAAAAAATATCTGCACATGTATGTTTATCGCAGCATTGTTCACAATAGCAAGAACATGGAACCAACCGTGCTGCCAATCAAAAGAGGACTGGATTTTTAAAATGTGGTACGTATACACAATGGAATATTACACAGCCATAAAGAAGAAAAAAATCACGAACTTCACAGCAACCTAGATGGAATTAGAATTTATAATACTGAGTAATACGCCAGGCTTGGTGGCTCAACCTATAATCCCAGCGCTTTTGGAGGCTGAGGTGAGTGGATTGCCTGAGCCTGTGGATGCGAGACCTGCCTGGGCAACTTGGTGAGACCTCATCTCTACAATAAATCAAAAAAATTAGCCAGGTGTGGTAGTTCATGCCTGTAGTTCCAACTACTTAGAAGACTGAGGCAGAAGGATCGCTGGAGCACAGCAGGTCAAGGATGCAGTGGGTGGGAGTGTGCCACTGCACTCCAGTCTGGGTGACAGAGTGAGACTCCAACTAAAAAAAAAAAAAAAATACTGAGTGATCTCTCACAGAAACAAAGAAGTGAGTATCACATGTTCTCATTCATAAGTGGACCTTGAACAACTACCATATTACTATGAGAAAAGGATTGAAAGTGGCAGGAAACTGCTGGGGTGGGGGGATAGGGAGGTGGTATTGACTGTAATCGATATCTGCCTGGGGAAGGGGGCGGTGCACAGCTCATCAATAAGGATACCTGCATGGTGAATATTTGCATACCTAGCCCTGAATTGTACCCCACAATTTTAAAATAAAAATTAAAAGAGGAAAAAAAGTATATCTTTT
The DNA here is from genome assembly GCF_000164805.1 of Carlito syrichta. NCBI lineage: Eukaryota > Metazoa > Chordata > Mammalia > Primates > Tarsiidae > Carlito > Carlito syrichta. The sequence continues at coordinate 465,765 of NW_007258045.1, read as the reverse complement.
TTAACAGCATAAAGATATTAAATACTTAGACATTAATAAAACAAAAGATATCTACTCCTATATATTTAAAACTGTAATACATTCCTGAGAGATATTAAAGATTTAACTACATGGAGAGATAACATTATATTCATGGGTCAAACAACTTAATATTGCCATGATGTTAGTTTTCACCAAATTTATCATGAAATTCCAAAAAGCTGGTTCTAAAATTCTTGTGGAACTCCAAAGACCTAAAATAATCAGAACACCTTTGATAAGAAAGAAAGAAAGTGTGAAGGTTAATACTATCTGATTTTAAAACTTATTATTAAGCTATAGTAATTGAGACAGTTTAGTACTGATGCTAAGATAGAGAAATAGATCAATGAAAGTAAGTTGACAACCCAGAACATATGTATATTGATACACAATTTTCAACAAAAGAGCCAAGACAATCCAGTGGAGAAAAGATAGACTTTTTGGAGAATGAGGGGAAAGATGGCAGCCACGCCAGCTGGACTATGTGAGTCCCAGTGTGAGCCAGTGAGTGTATGGAAAATTTTGTGTATGTACTGGTGAGCAAGTGGGCATGTGAGTGGCTGACTGAGTGAGGGCTAGGGAGCTGGTAGCCAGGGCTCTCCTGGTGCAGCAGCTGGTGCCACAGCTGCTGGGCTTGGATGCTAGCAATTCCTGGGATGCAGAAGCCAAGCAAGGACATCTGGAACCTCAATGTGACTCTTGACCAAATGGACTTAATAGATACTTACAGATTATTCCATCCAACAACCACAGAATATACATTCTACTCATCACCACATGGAATGTACTTCAGGATTGATCACATCCTTGGCCATAAATCAAGTATAAAAAAATTTTATAAGGTTGAAATCTTGCCATGCACATTCTCAGACCACAGCAGACTAAAAATAAATATAAACACCAACAAAATTTCCCCAAAGCCCACAAAGACATGGACGCTAAACAGCATGATGCTGAACAACTACTGAGTCAACACTGAAATCAAAGCAGAAATTAAAAGATTCCTGGAAACGAATGAAAATGAAAAACATCTTACCAAAACCTCTGGGACGCCATGAAAGCAGTTCTCAGGAATGTATATCTCTATGAGCACACATCAAGAAAATGGAAAGATCAGCCGGGCTCGGTGGCTCAGCCTGTAATCCTTCGCTTGGGGAGGCTGAGGTGAGTGAATTGCCTGACCCCGCGGGTTCGAGACCCACCTGGGCAACTTGGCAAGACCTCATCTCTACAATAAATCAAAAATTAGCTGGGTGTGGTAGCGTGCGCCTGTAGTTTCAGTTACTTGGAAGGCTGAGGCGGAAGGAGCACCTGAGCCCAGCCAGTCAAGGCTGCAGTGGCCGGGAGTGGCCACTGCACTCCAGTCTGGGCGACAGAATGAGACTCCAACTAAAAAAGAAAAGAAAAGAAAACGGAAAGATCACAAGAGAAGACAACCAAACCCCCAACTTTAGCAGAAGAATCCAAATCACCAAAATACAAGCCCAAATACAGGACATAGAAGACAAAAATATCATAGAAAGCATCAACAAAACAAAATGCTCGTTCTTTGAAAGAATTAAAAAGATTAATGGACTCCTAGCCAGAATGACCAAGAAAAAGCCCAAATAAACACAATCAGAAATAGAAAAGATCAGATCAAAACTGACTCTGAAGAAATACAAAAGATTATCAGAGATTACTATGTACACCTATATAGAAACAAACTTGATAACCTAAATGAAATGGAGGATTTTCTGACATCACACAACCTCCCCAGGTTGAAACAAGACAATATTGAGACACTAAATAGACCAATAACAACCCAGGAAATTGACTTTGTCATAAGAAAACTACCTACAAAAAAAGCCCTGGACTGGATGGCTTTCCAACAGATTCCACAAAACGTACAAGGAGAAGCTGATACCAATCCTATTGAAAGTATTTCAGGCAATTGAAAAGGATGGAATTATTTCCAAATCATTTTAAGAAGCTAACATCACACTGAAACCCAAACTGGGCAAAGATCCAACCAAAAAAGAGAACTACAGGCCAATATCCCTTATGAACATAGATATAAAAATCCTCAACAAGATTCTAGCAAATCAGATCCAAAAACACATCTCAAAAATCATCCACCAAGACCAAGTAGGCTTCATCCCCAGGATGCAGGGCTGATTCAACATACATAAGACCATAAATATCATTAAATACATCAACAGATATAAAAACAAGAACCACATGAGTATATCACTAGATGCAGAAAAAGTTTTTGATAAAATCCAGCATCTCTTCTTGATAAAAACCTTCAAACACCTAGGTATAGAAGGAACATACCTCAAAATAGTAAGTGCCATTTATGATAAATGCACAGCTAACATACTGCTAAATGGACAGAAGCTGGAAACATTTTCCCTGGAAACTGAAACAAGGATGCCCATTCTCACCCGTCTTATTCAGCATTGTGTTGAAAGTCCTAGCTTGGGCATTTAGACAAGAGAAGGAAATCCAGGATTTCCAAATAGGAAAAGAGGAAGTCAAGTTATCCCTCTTTGCTGATGATATACCTTGAAAATTCAAGAGAATCTGTCAAAAAAACCTTCTTGCACTGATAAAGGACTTTGGCAAAGTCTCAGGGTACAAAATAAATGTGCAAAAGACAGTTGCATTCCTATTCACCAACAACAAGCAGGCAGAAATCCAAATAAAAAGCACAATCCCATTCACAATAGCCACACACAAAAAAATGAAATGCCTCGGCTTCTTCCTAACCAGAGAAGTAAAAGTTCTTTACAACGAAAACTGCAAAACACTACTCAAAGAAATCCAAGAAGACACAAACAAATTGAAAAATATTCCACGCTCATGGATAGGAAGAATCAACATTGGTAAGATGTCCATCCTGCCAAAGGCAACCTACAAATTCAAAGCAATACCCATTAAGTTACCAACATCATTCCTTTCAGACCAGGAAATGGCGATACAGAAATTCAAATGGAAACATAAACCACAAATAGCCAAGACAATCCTTAGCAAAAGAAACAAAGCAGGAGGTATCATACTTCCAGACTTCAAACTTTAGTATAAGACTACAGTAATCAAAACAGCCAGGTATTGGTACAAGAACGGGCATATACACCAAGGGAACAGAATAGAGATTCTGGAAACAAAGCCTCAATTTTTCAACCAACTCATCTTTGACAAAGCCTCTAACAACAACCACTGGGGAGAGGAGAACCTATTCAGTAAATGGTACTGGAAAACTGGCTGACCACATGCAGAAGATTGAAACAGGACCCCTGCCTATCACCATACACAAAAATTAATTCTAAATGGATAAAAGACCTATCTGTAAAACCTCAAACCATAAGAATCTTAGAAAACACAGGAGACACCCTTTTGGAAATTGAAACTGGCAACCAGTTCCTATTCAGAATCCTAAATGCCATACCTTAAGAAAAAAGATAGACAAGTGGGACCTCATCAAACTAAAGAGCTTTTGCAAAGCAAAAGAAACTAGCAAGAGAGCAGTGAGACAGACCACAGAATGGGAAAAAATATTTGCCAACTCTATATCTGACAAAGGCCTAACATCCAGGATCTACAAAGAATTCAAACACGCCAAAAGGAAAAAAACAAACAGCCCCATTAAAAAGTGGGCAAAAGACATGAACAGACACGTCTCAAAAGAAGATATATGGGCAACCAACAGACACATGAAAAAGTGCTCAGCCTCACTCATCATCAGAGAAATGCACATCAAAACCACATTGAGATACCACCTAACCCCGGTAAGAATGGCCATCATTAGTAAAACAAACAACAACAGATGCTGGCAAGGATGAGGAGAAAAACGAGTTCTTCTACACTGCTGGTGGGAATGCAAACTAGTGCAACCTCTTTGGAAGACAGTTTGGAGATTTCTGAAAGAACTAAAAATTAACCTTCCATATGACCCAGCAATTCCCCTATTGGGAATATACCCGGAAGAACTCAAATCATTCTCCAAAAAAGATACCTACACACGTATATCTGTTGACTACTATTGACTGCTATTCACAATAGCAAAAACATGGAATCAACCATGTTGCCCATCAAAGCTGGACTGGATTAAAAAATGTGGTACATATACACAATGGAATATTATGCAGCCATAAAGAAGGACAAACATATGGACTTCACAGCAACATGGATGGATTTAGAGTCAATCATATTCAGTGATCTATCACAGAAACAAAGAACAGGGTACCATATGTTCACTCATAAGCAGACCTTGAACAATTATTATAAGACTATAAGAAAGGGATTGGTAGTTGAGGGAAACTGCTAGGGGAAGGAGGGTTATAACTCATCAACAAGGGTACCTGCATAATCAACGTTTATCTGCCTAACCCTGAATTGTACCCCACATCTTTATAATTAAAAAAAAGAAACAGGTAAGGTAGAAGCAGAGGAAAGGATGTGGGACCTGATGTAACCTTATGAAATCATTGGCACACTTGCTGGGAAAGATGGCTTACATCTTTAATCCCAGCTATTTGGAAAGCTCATGCAGGAGGATCACCTGAAGCCAGGAGATCAAGGTTGCAGTGAACTATGATCATGCCACTGCCCTCCAGCCTAGGTGACAAAGCAAGATCCCACCTCTAAAAAATAAATACATACATAAAAATATAAACAAAATAATTTATTGACATTCTTAATAGATTGGGTTTAGGCAGCAATTTTGCTTTTGCACACAGTTTTGCTTTCTTGAACATCAATAATAAATGCAGTAGATTTTCATTATTCATAATAGTTATGTTCTATACAGTCACTGGGAATATTTATTAGCAAAATAGTGAACCATTGCTCCTATGGAACATACAGGATTAGATTTCTCAAAGGCTCTTGTCACATTTTCATTAACTAATCAATAAAAGAACCGAGTACCACAATCAATAAAAGAACCGAGTACCACACGTTCTCACTCATTAGCGGACCCTGAACGTTAATCATAATACTATAGGAAAGGGATTGGCAGTAGTGGAACACTGCCAGGGGAAGCAGGGGAGCCATATAACACTAATAAGGGTATCTGATCTCAAACCAAGCGAAGTGGTGGCCAAAGGAAGGCCCAAGCTTTACCTGTATGATGACCATGTATCTACCTAATCCTGAATTGTACCAACATCTTTAAAATAAAATAAAACAAAGAAACAAACAAAAAATATAGACTTTTCAACAAAAGGTGCTGGAATAATTGTATATTTGTGTGCCAAAAAAGAGACAAAATTCAATTCATACTATCCAAAATAGAAAAAATGATGAATTAGCCTTCATCAAAATTTTTAAAGTATTACTTTTCCAAAAAAAGTGTAAAAAATTTAAATTTAAATTAAAAAACAAAAACCTCGTGAGGTCGCAGAATCTTGTACCATGCTCACTTCCAGAGCTAATCACGCCGGGCTGGGTGGCTCAGCCTGTAATCCCGCGCCCTTGGGAGGCTGAGGTGAGTGGATTGCCTGATCCCGCGGGTTCAAGACCCGCCTGGGCA
>NW_007258045.1:452902-460209 GCF_000164805.1 Carlito syrichta | reverse complement strand
GGCTGCGGTGGCTGGGAGCGGCCACTGCACTCCAGTCTGGGCGACAAAGTGAGACTCCAACTCAAAAAAAACCCCCAAAAAACAGAGCTAATCACAGCAGAACAACTTAGTTGTTTTAATTTAGCATTAGTGCTGGGCTCGGTGGCTCAGCCTGTAATCCCGCGCCTTTGGGAGGCTGAGGTGAGTGGATTGTCTGAGCCCGAGGGTTCGAGACCCGCCTGGGCAGCGAGACCTCATCTCTATAATAAATCAAAAAATCAGCCGGGCGTGGTAGCGCATGCCTGTAATTCCGGCTACTCGGAAGGATCGCCGGAACCCAGCAGGGGAGGCTGCGGTGGCCGGGAGCGGCCATTGCACTCCAGTCTGGGCGACAGAGTGAGACTCCAACTCAAAAAAAATAATAATAACAATAACAATAATAATTTAGCATTAGTAATTGTCATCCCCATTTAATGTGTTTATAAAAATAAAATATGCATCTTACTTGGTAGAGGTCCCACTACAGAATGGAAAAAGAGGAACAAAAACCAAATATAAGGAATGGCCTGTTTGAACCCTCAAAAGATCCAGGATTTAGGAATCACAGTTTCAAAGACGTAGCCAATTGAATTGCTTTATTTAATTACTGCAACACGTATTCCTTAAGTGTGGGCATTTTTTTAATTGATGCCTTATTAAAGCTAACAACTTTCATTTCCACGATAAGGTATATAGTTCTACAATATAAATATAGCCTGGAATAAAATTCCTCAGGTAGTTCATAATCTGTGGAGTGAGCAGTTCATTTCTTGGTCTTTCTTCTGGTTGACTGTCCTACAGAGTTCATAGTCTTAAAAATGCATCGACCACATAAAGATTTTTTGTAAAGTTTCATTCCAGGTTAAGAACTTAGTGGAAGCTGGGCTCGGTGGCTCAGCCTGTAATCCCACGTTTTGGGAGGCTAAGGTGAGTGGATTGCCTGAGCCCGCGGGTTCGAGACCCGCCTGGGCAACTCGGCAAGCCCTCATCTCTACAATAAATCAAAAATGAGCCGGGCATGGTAGCGCGCACCTGTAGTTCCAGCTACTTGGAAGGCTGAGGCGGAAGGACCGCCGGAGCCCAGCAGGTTGAGCCTGCGGTGGCCGGGAGCGGCCACTGCACTCCAGTCTGGGAGACAGAGAGAGACTCCAACTAAAAAAAAAAAAAAAAAAAAAGAACTTAGTAGAAGCAGAAAATTCCTTTTTCATCTTTACCACAGGCAGTGAATAAATGGTGCATAAACAAACCATTTTATATCTGATTAACAGTCAAAATATTGACCAAGAGTGCTAATAAGAAATAAGACTATGTCTTTGGAGCAATTACACATGGGACCTAGGGAGAGTTATTGAACATGATTCTGGTTGTATAATTTTTAAAGAGTGAATAAAATTTTTTAAAAGATCTAGAGACCATATCTGGGGTCTATGAAGCCTTAGACTCCCCTTTCTTTATCTAAAATGTAGACTATGAAAGAGACAGTGAGATATGTTCAACTAAGAACTTGGTTACTAAATGATGTCAGTGTTTTCCTAGACAGTGGTTTAAGATTATCAAAATGATGAGCTCATAATGGAGAAAAATGGAACTCCAAGGATGGAGAAAATCCCTTTACTAAGAGATCTGCCAGATTGAACAGTTGAAAATAAAGCAGGTATTCTAAAAATTACAAATATATTCCATAATTCTAAACTGACCTGGAAAGAGGAATAACAGCAGAGAAAGTTCTCAATACATCATACTGGAAAATAAAAAAAGATAAAGAAATACTAAAAATAACAGAGGATGGCACAACTTGGTTATATAAATCTAAAGATATTACTGAGATCTAGGTATACTAGGACTGACTAAAACAACTTTGGCTATGAAAAGGTATAGGTAAGTGCTGTCTAAGGGAACTGTAAAGTGGGTCACATATGTAATTTAACATTTTCTAAGAGATACAGTGTATAGTAAACAAATTTAGCCTTCTCCAAGGGAGGCTTACTTTTTACCTTCGCTTCTGAAAGGTAGTCTCTGTCACAACTGATAGGACTATCTTTCTTTAGGGTGTAGGCTGTCCACATCATGTCTTAATGTGGGACCAGCCACACCCAATAGTCTGAGAGTGAGTGAGAGATGGTCATTCCAGAAAGACCAATCATGATATATAGGGGACTTTGGGTCAAAAGGTATCAGCTGACCTGAATGGTTGGGCTCAGTACTGTGGGAAATCAATCATGCATGCTTGCAATGAAGCCCCAGTAAAAATCCTGGAAGCCAAAGCTTAGGTGAACTCTCCTCATTGTCAGTACACCAAGTGTAATGTCACTTACCGATACCAAGAGAGTAACATGTCCCAAAGACAACGAAAGTTCCAGGCTTGGAACTCACCCTATGAGTCTCTTCCATTGGTTGACTTTAATCTGTATAGTTTCCTGTAAGAAGCCATAATTTTAAGTATAATAGCTTTCAGTGGGTTTTGTGAGCTCTTTTACTGCATTGTCAAAATTAAGGGTGGTTTTTGAAACCCCTCAGATTTGCAGTTGGTGCCTTAGATGAAGATTATTTTTCCCTCTCACTTTGTAGTTGACCTCTAACTTCTTGCAGTTGGTGTCAGAAGTCTTGAGTACACTTTGCAGTTTGGAGGATATGCCTTTACCCTCATAATCTGATTAACTACAGATACGCTTTAATAAAGTAAAGGAAAACAAGTTAGTTAATATTACTAACATACTTTATTCAACTCAATATATCTAAATTATATCATTTCAACTGGTAATAAAATACAAATTATTAATCAGTTAATTTTTTAAAGGCATTGTTAAGAGAAGAAGAGGACTACCCACAGACTGGTAAAAAATATTTGCAAAACACTTACCTAAAAAAGAGCTTATATCCAGAATATGTATAGAGCTCTCAAAATTGAGTAAGAAGTTTTTTAAAATGTAATGGACAAAAGAGTTGAATGCAGTTATTAAAGAAGACACATCGTTGTCAAATATGTACATACTAAGTGCTCAACATCACTAGATTTTAAAGAAATGGAGATTAAAAACATACAACAGACACGATACATGGATCAGAATGACTAAAAGTAAAAAGACTGATTATACCAAGAGTCGGTGAGGATGTGGAGGAAAAGAAACTTTCAACTACTACTGATGTGAATATAAAATGGTACTTTGGAAAAAATTTGGCAGTTTCTTTAAGACTTAAGTATATGTTTACCATAACATGACCCAACTATTCCACACCTAAGAAATGACCCAATTTAAATGAATGCCTAAGTTCATACAGAGACTTGTACATGAAGATGCATAGAATGTTTATTAGCAACAGCCTAGAACTAAAAGCAACATAAATACACATCAACATGGGACTAAATAAACAAGCTGTGATATATCTGTACACTGGACTATTACTCAGTAACAATAAGGAACGAACTCTTAACACATATAATAGCATAAATAGATTTCAAAATGGTTTTTCTGAGTGAAAGAAGCCAGATAAAGAAAAAAAGATTATAAAGGGATATAGAGGTGATTTGGGGTAGTGATGAATAATATATTTATTATTTTGATTTGTGGTTTTGATTTCCTAAATATATGTATGTCAAAACTTTATCAAATGGTACGCTTTAAACACATGCCACTTATTATATATCTATTATACTTCAGTAAAACTACTTAAAAGATTAAAATGTTTAAAAAGTGTAAAATATATATAATTTGTACCACCGTGTGGCCCTTGTTAAAAAAATAAAAACTTAAACTTGAAAAGGCAGCCTATGAAACAAAAGGTTCTATGAGGTAAAGGAAGGTAACAGAAAACCTAGGAGCAGAGATGATACTCAATATGTCAGGCATGTGTAGCTCATTCATGCTCTTTCACCTCTCCTGCCATTTGATTTAGATGGGGTTTAAGGAGACTCTTGGGAATAATGACTGGAGCCCTACCCAAAGTAGATGAGATCATCAGAGATATCCAGTGCAGGGAGGGATGATGGAGCCCCTGAGAGAGGAGGCTGTCACTGTGAGTCAGACTCAGTTTCAGAACTGAAGGGAGGAGGGTAATTGGTGGCTCCAGATGCAACTTGCAGCTGTCATGGGAAGCCAGCCCAGCCCAGCCACCATGGTGTTGTGTGAGCCCTCAAGGAGAAAAGGGGCAGTGTATGTGAACTGAAAGGACTGATTCACAGAACTTGGTAACACTTTGGGATCTGAGCCACCCAGCTGGGACCCGCTGTGGGTATGAATCACAGCACCCTCCCCGTTGGGTGTAACAGTTCACCTCCTTACAGACTGTGGAGCTGCCAGGGCACTACAAGCACCAAAGGCATCCTCTGCCTTCTGTGAGGCTCCTGCAGGGCCATCTCAAGGTGGAGCAGAGAGAATTCATCCCGGCCCAGTGAGATGGACGGCAACGGATTGTGCTGCATGCAATGAAAGAGCCCAAGGACCAGAAGACAGCTGTGCCATTGAACCCTAACAACGAGGACCAAGCAATAACCTTGTGCTCACTTCAGCTTCCCACCACCAAAGTCCTCACTTGAGATAAATGCTGCAAGAGGTAATAGTCCCCTCTTTCTTCCAAAAAAGCATGATTGTCAAGGCATCCCAGAGGTGATCTGCTCTAAGGTGATGGTGACAGGTTTACAGCTCAGCAGGATTAAAGGTGCAGGAATCTGCAGTAAGAAGCCACAGTGTGGGCAATGGGGGTGGGGTGGAGGCACCACTCTCACCAGTTGTTCAGGAGTCCTGACCAGGCAGGCATCACAGCAAGAAATGACCAGGATCAATTCTTGATGAAGTTTGGGCAACGTAAGCTGAAATCCCGGAAATAACTAGAGGCAGGAAACTACAAATCTTTTCATGCACTTTAGATATGAATACTTGGTGACTATCAACGTTTAAGTTTTAGTGTTAATGGGATGCATTTCTTCTCACAGACTGGGAAATAACTGAAAATCACCTAAATTAGTATCTCAGTGAATAGAAGTATATTTTTCTGCTGTAGGAGAAAAGGGAAATAGCAACGAACAACAGCAATAACAACAAAGCCCTTCTCAATATGGTGGCCCATAATTAGAGATGTAAGACTGAAGATCAGAACAGATTCAGATTGATCTCCCACCGTGATAACTCTGCAAAATGATAATAATGCACTCTAGACCCTGTTATAATGTAATATTCATAAAATCAAAGAAAACAGTTCTGTTTAGGCAAAAGTACGCACTAAAATTTCTCATGCATTTTCATAAGGGGTTTTTAAAAAATGTTTTTTTATTGGGTCCTCAATATTTAAATGAACGTGTACTTTCCTTTTAATAAAAGCTCTACAGTATATGAATATTGGTGACCAAGGAAACTTTACCAATAAGGACTTAGAACAGACCGCAAAAGAAACACCTGGTGGAAAGAGACATACGAGAAGTCCTGGAATTGTTGTCTAAGTGACATAAACTCCTTGCTGTTCTGAAGCACCTGTCAACAAGGACAGAGCCATCTTTAGACAGCCTGACACTTCAAAGAAACATAAACAACAAAAGTTGGCACTATGACACCTTGATCTTGTGCTTACTCTTTTATCCCCCGGGCTAAATATTTTTGAATACCCAGTTGAAGTGCTAACTAATGAAGTCCATCCTTTCTATAAGTAAGTGGTTTTGTTAAGAATTCAAGTCAGACGTGGCAGCATCTCTCCGTTTGCTGATTGCTGATGCATTTTAACCATGACATACATTCTTGCATGTTCCAATTCAGCAAAGTCTCTCTCTTTTAGCTGGAGATGCCAGATTTGGACGGCGTATGTTTAATCTAGCCAAGAGAACATATTTCCTCCCTGAAACACGGTCTTGACAGCAAGGCAAAGTGTGATTAAGTTATGTCACAAATAGGTGCGGCTCGATCCATCTGGCAAGGGGGAGTCTGTGCTGCCTAATTAAGAAACGTAATGATCTGAGCTGATCAAACATCCATTTACAGTTTTGATAAGCGAAGTTATCCAGTGAGATTTCTGCAAATGGGTGTGAGCTGATGGCCTAACAAAACCCATGGAGCTTGGGGTATGGACCTGGGGATGAGATCCATGCACATTTAGGTCAGCAACACATATTGTAGCAAAGGAATGCCACACGACTTTCTGAAGATTCTTGGCCAGTAACTTGCGAAACACTGATCTGATTTGCTTGGAAATTTTTTAAATAATTGGCTCCTGCTGGCTGAGGCCCCATGCCAACACCGTATGGTAATTCATTTGTGACATTCCTAGAAGAGAGAATCTGCCGGAAGAACTGCAGTAATATGTTTAGGGAATAATCATGCCATCCTCCGAATAGGATGCATAAAAGGAAGCAAACAGCAGGAGGCCAGCAGAGAGGCCTCTGGGTTTCCAGAAAAAAAGATTCTCAATTTAAATGGAAATTGTATGACTATTCCTCTCCTTCTCCCTTTCCAGTCTCCAAGTAAGACACTGACTGGGACCGTATCAAGACCAAGTGTACAATCCCAGAAATGATTATTTAGGTATCCTGAGTTTACTATTTATTAACCACCACAGTGTGGAGACTATGATGGTGACATTGCAAGGAATCTACGGGAGGCATCCATTTCTGGGCTTTTGTAGATGCCATTTAATTATCAGGAAGCTTTTCGAGAAATATATGCATCCTTTAGGAAATAAAAGAAAGCACTAAGGTAATCCAACTCTTCTGAAAAGAGTAAGAATTGTATTGTAGCTCAGAGCTAGAGTAAAGGAATTCAAAGAGAACACAGGACAAGTACCAAGGCCAAGAAAGCAAACAATGGAGCTAGGGCTGGCCTCTAAAAATAAAAAAAAGTAGAAAGAAAGAAAACAGAGGGAAGGAGAAAGGGAGTGAGAGAGTGAAGGAAGAAGAAAGGATATGAGGGAGGGAGAGAAAAGTAAGTTTCAAGGGAAGAAATACAAAGAAAGGCAACGTCAGAAACTCTCGAGTCACAGAAGAGTCCTACAAAGATCAAGGTTGGTTTGGTACAACATTAAGTCCTAGGCCATAGAAAAATGACTCAATTTTCTATCTATCACCCACCCACCAATCTCACATGCAGATGGCATTCCTCAGTTATGAATATGTCAGGGAAGCCATAAAGGGCACCGTAGAGGCGCTTGGAAGTGAACATTGACCTGAAAACCCCATACCAGCTCCTTTTAACATTCCCACTTGCCGGGCTCGGTGGCTCAGTCTATAATCCCAGCGCTTTGGGAGGCCAAGGTGAATGGATTGCCTGAGCCCGCAGGTTTGAGACCCACCTGGGCAACTTGGCGAGACC
>NW_007258045.1:368586-452818 GCF_000164805.1 Carlito syrichta | reverse complement strand
AGCGCACGCCTGTAGTTCCAGCTACTTGGAAGGCTGAGGCAGAAGGATCACCGGAGCCCGCAGGTCGAGGCTGCAGTGGCCAGGAGCATGCCACTGCACTCCAGTCAGGGTGATGAAGTGAGACTCTAACTAAAAAAAGAAAAGCATTCCCCCTGCTGGCTGCTCATGTTCAAATCCCATCTCTTTGATGTTCCCTTCTCCAGGGAGGCAGAAAGACAGCATCATTATCCAGTGGTCTAGAAATAAGAAATAAGAAAATAAAGAGAATGTCAGTAAAAATTATCTACTTTGATAATAACCTAAATGTCCCTATTGTTAAACCTTCAGTTCCAAACATGCTGGAAGTTCAATACAAAAAGAATGGAGGAGATTGAGCAAGGCTAGTGAGGGTTGTGCGTTCAGTGGCCTAACCAAGAGCTGCCATGACCACCCAAATATAAAGGGATATAATAGACTCTTTCATCAATATTTAAGGGGTTCAATCTAAAGGAGCCAGTAAGCACAGTGCCTGTGGTTTCTAGGCAGGGACAACTCTTAGGGGGGTGGTTATCAGTGACATGGGTTCTGTTTGAGTCAGGGCAGATGTTGGGCTGCAGGGTGGAAATCAGCAACCAGAGGAAGAGCATTTTCCAAAAACTAAGTGACTAGGATTAGGGCTCAGGATTGCTGACCTGGGATTGGAGCTAGCCTCCAAGACAAAGGTCCTGAAAGGAAACTGACCCTACGTATGGTGCAATGAAGGAGGATCTGGAGCTGGTTGCTTATCAAGCACCTGGGGATCTGTGAACCCAGGTGATCTGACCTGGAAAATGGAATTATGGCAACAGATTTACAGCAGACATCTCCTGCTTCCCTTCACCCCTGGAGGAAGGGAGCTCTCAACACAACATAAATCTGGTTCTCATTGGCTCAAGGATTGGACAAGCTGAGTGCACAGGGGGCAGATTATTATTGCTGGCAGAGGACTATGCTGAGCCAGCCAAGGAAGCTAATAAGAATTTACACACCAGGAGTCTCCAAATTTCCCCAGTTTGGAGATAGCTTCTCATAGAGATAAGGTTGAGAATATAAGAGTGTGTGTATGTGTGTGTGTGTGTGTGTGTGTGTGTGTGTGTGTGCGCGCGTGCATCTGTGTGAGAGAAAGAGAGGAACCTGTGGAAATTTTTATTTGTGAATGCAATTGCATGAAAGTATTACAAAAGTACAAAAATCAGATCATCTTCTATTTTATATTTAGCAGATAAAAATAAAATGACAGGCTGGACTCGGTGACTCAGTCTGTAATCCCAGCACTTTGGGAGACCAAGGCAGGTGGATTACCTGAGCCCATGGGTTCAAGACTAGCCTGGAAACTTGGCAAGACCTCATCTCTACAATAAATTAAAAAAATCAGCCAGACATGATGCACACACCTGTAGTTCTGGCTACTTGGAAGGCTGAGGCAGATTGCTGGAGCCCAGCAGGTTGACACTGGGGTGGCTATGAGTATGCCACTACACTACAATCTGGGTGACAGGGTGAGACTTCAACTCAAAATAAAACAACAACAACAACAAATAAAAAATAAAATGACATGAAATTCATTCTGTCCACCCAAACCCAAGATATATGGAAACAATGCCAATCAATCATCAAGATAACACTTTCCTAAAATGTCATTAATTAAGCAAAGAATGCATATATATTCACTATTACTATGTGAAAAACATTGTGGCCAGTTCTGTGGGAGATTTGAGACTAAATAAGATGTGACTTCTAAACTCAAGAGATTTTTAAACCAATGACTTTAGGAGAGGGGGCTGGGGAGGAGTTGACAGGTACTAAGCAATGCAGGCTCTGTCTGTGCCCCTTGGACCTTCTGTGCTTGGGTTAGAACCCCAGAGCACTCTGCCCATGTGTGTAGCAGACTAGCCGTGCCAAGGAATAATCCCCAGAAGTCAGTCTTCAGCCAGTGACTCTCCGAAGCTGATATATGCATACCCTACTCCTTTGCCTCTCATGTGGGATAATTCTAAGGTATGTGTTTTGTACCACTTCCAAGTGTTTCCTCATGGGATTAAGCTCCAGGCAGCCACTGCGGCAGTGGCTTCATAACTCAGTCTTTACAGTCTGCCTTCCTTTCCCCCATTCCACTGCTGCTATCCCCTGTGCTTCCCAAGTAAATGACTTGCACTTGAATCTTTACTTCAGAAAAATGAAAAGAAGAAGCAGAAGCAGCTTCTGGGAGAATCTCGACCAAGACAAATACCTACTGTGTACTGAGTACCGTGCTAAGTCAAATGCATTCATTATGTTCCTTTAGGAATTAGATAAAAATATTATTTCATCATGCTACTTTGCAGCTTAAGATTTTGCATTAGTTCTCTGTCATGTTCAGGTATAGAAAGAAAAAGCTATTTTGGAGTGTAGTCGATACAAATTGGAGCATCATTCTGATCCCATATTATTTCCCCATTGGCTATGACTATGCTGTCACTCATCTCAGGGATCCGCTTCTTATTCCTCTCCATAATGAGGGTTTTTTGTTTGTTTGTTTGGTTGGTTGGTTGATTGGTTGGTTTCTGTTTGTTTGCTTGTTTTGAGTCAGAGTCTCACTCTGTTGCCCAGGCTGGAGTACACTGGCATGATTATAGTTATTGCACCCTCAACCTTCTGGGCTCAGGCAATCCTTCCTCCTCACCCTCCCAAGTAGCTGGGACTACAGGTGCACACCACCATGCCTGGCTAACTTTTTGATTTATTGTAGAACTGAGATCATACCATGTTATCTAGACTGGTCTTGAACTCCTGTGCTCAGTCAATCCTCTTGCTTCAGGCTCCTAAAGTCCTGGGTTTACAGGTGTGAGCCACCATGCCCAGCCTTCAAAATGAGGTTTTAAAAGGGACTGCCCATCATAAGATCCTGCTTCCTCTGCTCACAAAGGTGGGCATGTGACTCAAGCTACACAAGTGAGGGTCTTTTGGGATATTTTTACAATTATAACCAAGAAAAGCAAGCCTCACTCTCTGCAATGGTGGGGTGGTAAGAGAAGGGTGCTTAGGAGTATTATGGCCACATCTCTAGCCTCCTGGAAGACATTTATCTTCAGTAAGAACAGAATCAACAGAGAGAAATGCAGAGGTAGCAGATGGAGAGAGAGAAAGCAAAAGACCCACTTGTCCTTGGGACCAGACTACCCTTTCTTCACATTTTTTAAGAGCCAAGGCTGTTTCTTTTAAAATCAAAGTCAGATAAAGTTGAATTCCTGGCACTTGCTGTCGAAAGAGACCTCCCATGTGCACACAGCATGATGAAGACCATGAGCCGGCTTGCTCAGCCTTTAACCCAACGTTTTTTAGAAAAGGTTGGAAATACAATAAAACATCTCCCAGGATCTCTTGTAGGTGGAGCTCTGCAAATGACTTAGATCCCACAAACCAGATAAGTTCATATGAACCTCTGTTTCCAAACTGAATGCAACAGGAAGCAAGACGGGGTGCAAAGCATTCCATTTTTGGTGCTGATTAGGTAGAGGTGAGGTTTTCTGGAGTCAAGAGCTTCCTAGTTGAGGAAGTATTTCCTGATTTGCGCTGGGGGCAGCTTTCCTGATCATCCAGTAGCTGAGTGCATCTGAGAGTTAGTGGTTATCCCTTCCAATAATTTTGCCACACCCAACTTCCTGTATTAAAACCTACTCTGCTTGCACTAGAATAGATTCTATAATCAGTAACTGAGCTCTGACAGAGGCATGCGTGCTGTCTACTGCTTATCCTCTGACCCTGTCTCTTCCTCCCCCTCCATGCACCAGCCACACTGAATGATTTGGTGTTTCAAAAGCATATTCGTGTGGTGATACCTGTTGGATAGTGGACATGTGGGTCTAGCATTTGGAAGAGAATTCTAGGCTAGAGAGATTTAGGAATCAATTACATAGAGTGGTAAATAACGCAGTTTTCTCTTACTCTCCAAGAAAGAGGGAGTAAGAGAAAGTGAGATCACTGAAAACTGAACTTCAGAGACAGAAATATAAAAGACAGGAGGGGCAGCTGAAGAGACCCCCAAGTGACAGTCAGGAATGCTAGAGGAGGAGAGCAGGTCGCCAGGGAAGTCAGGGGAGAGAAAGATCCACGCTCTCAATGTTGCAGAGAGAGAAGAAGAAACAGAGACCCGAAAGAAGATGCTCTGTGTGTGGCATAGAAGATTCCAGATGTCATTCCCTTTTTTTTGAGTTGGAGTTTCACTCTGTCGCCCAGGCTGGAGTGCAGTGGCACGCACATGGCCACCCCAGCATCGACATGCAGGGCTCCAGCGATCCTTCTGCCTCAACCTTCCAAGTAAACAGAACTACAGGCGCAGACTACCATGCCCAGCTAATTTTTTAAAAGTATTTATTTATTGTAGAGATGAGATCTTTCCAAGTTGCCCAGGCTGGCCTCAAGCCCATGGACTCAAGCAACGCACTAGCCTCGGTCTCTCAAAGTGCTGGGATTACAGGCTGAGCCACCAAGAGAAAACTTCCTGAAACCTGCACCAGGATCAGTGCTAGAGCCGTGCAGAACTGTGAGCCAAATACAACTTTTTTCTTTATAAATGACCCAGCTTCAGATATTCCTTAATAGTACCACAAACAAAGACAAGGCCCTCAGAGGGAGAGAGAGAGTGAGAGATAGAGAATAAAATCTAGTGTGTAAGGGAAAGTGCTGTGACCATCAGAAGATATCTTGAGCAAGATCTGATCAGAGGGCACTCCTAGGATCAGAGGCCCACTGATGTCTGGATTTTCTGATCTGGTTTCCGGGAGAATTTGTAACCTTTTGACAACGGCCCAAGAATTGACACAGAACTCTTCACCACAGCATCCCTGCATGACTGAAGCAAGGTTGGAGCAACAAAGGAGAAAAAAGGAGTAAAGATGGGGAGATATCCATCTTCCAAATATAGACACTCACCTTCAGCTTCTGATTCACTACAGGATGACTGCCTGCCACACTCAGTAGAAACCATGGCTAACCTGTACCTTCCAGGAACACAGGGGTGAGGCCCTGACTTTTGAAGACCAGAGGCCCAGATGTCATTCCTTATAGAGTGGAAGGGATGGAAGTCAAGAAATCGGTAGTGAGGAAATAGAAGTAAAAAACAGAATGGAAGGAGAAAGAGTGATAGTGTTGCCACATCGTTAATTACGAACAGATGCCCTTTACAAGTACCCTCATCATCATTCTATCTCAGTAGGTGGAGTTCCCGTAACAGTTGTAATACATATGAGATGTGTTCCAATCACAAAGCAAAAGGAACTAGAGAAAGAATAAAACAAAAAAAGAAATAAAGATAAACAGGAAAGAAACAGATTATGCCCAGTTCTACTCCCCACTTCTCAGCTCAAGTACTTTTTTGATCCCTCCCCGCCACCTCTCAGCATAAACATGCCACTCAGTCTTAGGAAAGCCACAACTACTGGGGCTTACACCTGAAAGACCACTCCCCTACGGGTGGAATGGTCTCCCCTGAATTAGAGGATCTTGGGACCAATCACAGAGAAACTACAGGGTTGGACAGAAACCAGCGCTCAGCGGGTAGGGCTCAGGAAAGAAACCTTAACCTCAGTCCCAACCTTAGATCTCAAACTCTGGTCTTCAAAGTCAGGGCCTCACCTGGAAGGTATAGGTTAGCCATGGTTTCTACTGAGTGTAGCAGGCAGGCATCCTGTAGTGAATCAGAAACTGAAGGTGAGTGTCTATATTTGGAAGATGGATATCTCCCCATCTTTACTCCTTTTTTCTCCTTTGTTGCCCCAACCTTGCCTCAGTCATGCAGGGATGCTGTGGTGAAGAGTTCTGTGTCAATTCTTGGGCCGTTGTCAAAAGGTTACAAATTCTCCCGGAAACCAGATCAGAAAATCCAGACATCAGTGGGCCTCTGATCCTAGGAGTGCCCTCTGCTCAGATCTTGCTCAAGATATCTTCTGATGGTCACAGCACTTTCTCTTACACAGTACTAGATTTTATTCTCTCTCCCTCTCTCTCTCCCTCTCTCTCTCTCTCTCTCTCTCTCTCTCTCTCTCTCTCTAAGTGCCTTGTCTTTGTTTGTGGTGCTATTAAGGAATATCTGAAGTTGGGTCAATAATAAAGAAAAAAGTTGTATTTGGCTCACAGTTCTGCATGACTCCAGCACTGATTCTGGTGCAGGCTTCAGGAAGTTTTCTCTCAGAATGGAAGGGGATGAAGAGTATAGGTATCACAAGGCGAGAGAGGAGGAGATAGAGGGAGCCAGAAGGGAGGTGCCAGGCTCTTTCTAATACTCTTGCAGGAACTAAGAGTGAGAACTCACTACTGGGAGAATGGCACCAAGCCATTCATGAGAGATCTACTCTCACTGCCCAAACACCTCCAACCAGGCCCTAACTCCAACACTGGGGATTCAGAGGTTAACGTGAGATTTGAAAGGAACAAATATCCAAAACTGTATCATTTCTGTTTGGGGAAAACCATCCACATCATGTATGCATGGGTGTCAGAGTAACTTCACCTTCTGCTCCATCCATTCTCTTTTCACTCAGTTGTTCATCCAACATATCTTTGTTGAGCATGTTCTATGCTAGAGACATTACGCTAGATACTGGAATATAGTGGCAACAGGCAGAGTTTCAAGAAGTTTGCAACCTAGTTATTGTCAAGTTTGTGAGAATAGAGGGCTATAGCAGCCCCATCTGTGCTTCCAAAACTTATTTCTACAAAGCTGATCGTTCACAGTTGGAATGATGGGAGTTGGCAGACACCCACAAGAGACACACAGTCTATCCTCCCATGACCACAAATTCCATTCCCTGGAGCATATGGACATTGGCTATGTGGTCATTCAGGCATGTGTCACTCCCCACCCCATGTCCTATCCAGGTGGGCTGTGCTCCCAGTATTCCACTAGAAAAAGGTGTTTAAAAGTCCCCAATTCTGATGAGAAAGGAGAAAAGATGGAAGATAACCCAGAACAGAACTAACAAATTTGCACATAGAGAACATGAACAGATGTGAACCAGAAAGGAAGACCAGGCCAGTGAAGGGAATGAGACCAAGAAGCCAAGCAAAACTCAAGGTTAACACTGGAGAGAAGGAAGAATGCATCTCCAGGGGGAGCAAGAAAGAAGGGAAGAGGAAGAAAGATAATCCTGATAGATTCTGATTAGAAGAAGAGAGACACTGCAAGAATTCAGATACAAAGGGTAATGGATAATTTTTTGTTTGGGCTGTTCAAACTCCAACTATCTTCCTTTTGTGCTTAATATTAGTATGATGCAGTGCCCCACCTCCCCTAAAGAGGCAAAGGCGATCCTCATTCCATCCCACTCCATTCCACTAGCCCACAGTAAGCCAGGGTATGGCTTGTGAGTAATTCAGTCAATCAGAAGCTCATCCAAGGTCTTTTTGAGTTGGAGTCTCATTCCGTTGTCCAGGTTGGAGTGCAGTGGCACGCTCACAGCTACCCCAGTATCAACCTGCTGGACTCCAGCGATCCTTCCACCTCAGCCTTCCAAGTAGATGGAACTACAGGTACGCACTACCACGCCCGGCTAATTTTTTATTTATTGTAGAGACGAGGTCTTGCCAAGTTGCCCAGGATGGTCTCAAACCCATGGGCTCAGGTAATCCATTCACCTCAGCCTCCCAAAATGGTGGGATTACAGGCTGAGCCACCGAGCCTGGCCCTGAGGTCTTTTAATGTTGTGAGTCATATCCAAAAGGAAAGGAAAGTTGTATTAGTTGCCTAGTGCTGCATAACAAATACACCCAAAACTTAGAGACCTAAAACAACCAATATTTATTTTCTCAGTTCCTGTTTATTGGGAATTTGGAAGCAAATTAGCTGGATTATTTTGGCTTGAAGTCTCTCATGAGGTTGCAGTCAAGATGTTGGTTGAACCTGCAGTCACTTGGAGGCTTGGTTGGGACTGAGCATCACCTCCAAGATGGGTCACTCACACGACTATGGAAGGAGGTCATGGTTTGTCACGGGCTGCTAGAGAAGTCCTCAGCTTCTCTCCACAAATGCCTTTCTGCAGGGCTTCCTGAGTGATCTTATGACAGCATCTGGTTTCCCCAACAAATGATTCAAGAAAGAAAGCACAATGTCTTTTATAATCTAGCCTTGGAAGTCATACAATGTCATCTTCACAATATCCTGCTAGATACATAGGAAAGCTCCAACCAATACAGTTGGAGAATACCCAGAGACCACAGATCTTCAGGGGCCTCTGGGCTGCCCAGCCAGCACCAGCATCCTGCAATAGACTCAGAGGAAGCAGCCATGGGAGAACCTGGGCAGATCGTTCTGCAGCCTAGCCTCCAGATTCCCTTTGGGTTCTTATTTCCCAAGCATGCTCCTCCAGTCCCTGTGGATTCTAGGGGCTCTCACATCCATATAAGCACCTTACTTTGCTGAAGACAACAAGCCTAGTTTCTGTTGTTTGCAATCAAGAACCCTAACTGGGATGGATGATGTTGATCTCCAGGAAGTTGTTGGTGAGCTCGCATGATGAGAGTAAGGGAAAAGATGAACTGACTTCAAAGACTCAGAGTGAAGTTTAGGAAAGGATGCCATGAGGAATATGGGCTGCAGCACCCAAGAGGAAAATATCAGTGTTGTTGAGCAACTATGAGAACCAATAGGAATTTATGCCAGACCCAGCTGAGCGATCAGTGCACAAAAGGCTGTTCTTTTCTTTTCTTAACATTTCATTCAACCAAACACCCTCTCTCTCCTTTTTAGCATAGAAGCCATTGATTCATTGACAAATGGGCAGACTAGAGCTCAGACTAACTCAGAAACTTAGGAGAGTTCACATTTTTAATTTATTTGTTTTGGACCTCAGATGTAAAGGATTGAGTAACCATACTCCTTATGCTTTTCCATGCAAGGCCCCTCTCTTGTTGTATGTTTTTGTTTGTTCTCATTTATTTATATATCCATCTCCCCTCCCCCGCCAACCACAGTCCATCATTCTAATGGTACAATGTGTATATGCTTATTTGCATATATTAATGCAGATGGATATTGTTTTGCATGCGTGTGTTTTTAATTTGCGTAAATGTTGGGTAATAGATTGCATAATATTTCTTACCTTACTTTCCACTAGCTATGTTTTTCAGATTCATCGATGCTGTTATGTTTACATCTATTCAATGGCTGCTAACTGCTGCAGGTGTGTACACCTACTACATTTTACCTTTGTCTTTTCCAGGGATGGATGCCCAAACTGCACTTCACTTCTCATCACCTCATCTAACTCTCCTGGGAACACAGTTTTTCATGTCTGCTATCTAATGTCTCCCCAGACCTGGAATACCTGGGTCAGAGGGCATATGTAGACTTAATTTGGGGATGTCATGACTGACATCTCTCCAGAGTTCCTCCACAAGTCTGCCTTCCCACTAGCAGTGCACGACGGCGAAACGTTTAACTTAACGATGCATGACACTGACTGACATGCTGGCAGGTTCTGGGTCTCTCCAACCTGTCAAAAGTATCTTTTACTTACAGTATATTGCATGTTTTTTTCTCATTGTGACATTCCCCAGCCCAGTTATCCCTCCCTTACCATCACTAGCCAACACATCCCATGATAAGCCTCAAGGTATGCCTCAGTCCATTGCTGCTGCTATAACAAAACATCTATCTTTTCTCACAGTGTTGGAGACTAGGAAGACCAAGATCAAGGACCTGGAAGATTCAGTGTCTTGTGAGGGTTACTCTCTATTTCCAAGATGGTAGAAGACAGAAGCAAAAAATATTCCAGCTAATTCCCTCCAGCCCTTTTGTAAGGGCACTAATCCCATTCGCAAGGGTGAGACCCTTGTGACCTAAACACCTCCCAAAGGCTCCACCTCCTAATATCACCACTTTAGTGATTAGGTTTCAACATATGAATTTTGAATAGACACATACATTCAAACCATAGTATCATAAAAGGAAAATGAAGGAATTTACTGGTGCAATCTAGTTCAGCCTTAGAAGTCCCATCTTCCCTTTTTTTGAGCTCTCAGCATCCTCTGAGACCACTTCTAAGAACTGGGAAGCTTTCTAATAGAGCTGAACTTCCCTCAGCATCTAACTTGGCACTGAGTTTTTTGCTTGAGTCCTCTTCTTTGACCAGAATCAATAAATCAGATGACCACCAATATTGTGTAAGTCTTACATGTCAACTGGGGAAAGTAAAAGCAAAATGATCCAAGAATCAAAGGAAAACAGGTCTGCCTGAGTTTCCCTGTTGGAACAGTTAAGGAAATGCAAGGCTACAGGAGTGTGGCAGGTGTATATAATGCTGGAAAGCAAAGAGGAATATGAATTATCCAAAGAAGATTGGATTTCAAATAGCTACCACCACATAAGCAGGCAACCAAAATACCTTCTCTGAATGTGATTGATGTTCTGTCAACAAACAATAAGCTAGCATTTAGGTGGAGTTTTATGGTTTACAGTATACTTTTACAAAATAATCTTGTTGATTCCTAATAAACCTACAAAGAATTAGGAAGCTATACCTAATGTCCCTGATTTATAGTAGATAAAACTGAGAATTTAAAGAGTTTAAGTGACTGTCTAAGATCCCATTGCTGGTTAATTGTGGAGTTGAAAAGCAAATGTAAACATGAGGCTGGGATCAAGAAATGTGATTTATAACAATGCATTTGTTTTACCAAAAATTCCACTGTTTTAAAAGAATCTGGAGCCCAAGTAAAGCTTATTATAATAGAATCTACTCCAAGCATAATATTTATAATTACAAGAAGCATTTAGAGTGGGGCAATAAATTACACATACCTCCAAATTTGGGCACTGTTTACTAGGGAAAAGAGAAGACAATATTGATTTCTTAAGGAAAACCTATAATATCTTTCCTTTCTCATCTGTCTACTAGTCAATAGTTGAGGCCATTTCTCCAGAGGTCCTAAAACAACTCCCTCTCAACTCTCAGAGAGCAGAAGAGATGACTGCTCCTTACTCTCTGCCATGCACATCTCCTAGTGCCCTCCAAGAGTACAGCCTCCCTGGACCACCAGAGAGAGGCAGGGCAGGGCTTCTAGACCAGGATCTACAGTCCATGCTGTGAAGAAGGAGATCAAAAGTGCAATGTTTCTAGGATCCCAGGCAGCAGTCTGCTACAGAACAGCTGGAAAAAAAATTTTTGTTTGATTATAGAGACAGAAGAGGCCACCTGCTCTGAAAATATGCAGTGTTCTTGTCAAAACTCCTCCCAGATCTCCAAGGAGTAATTGCTGGTTCAATTCTTGCTCTCTAGGGGACTGCTCCACACGGCCCACGTTGGGGACTGAATGAGAAGATTCTTCTCGTGAGTCCATCAACCTCAAGGACGGAGGCTGACCTCTACCTCTGACCTCAAACTTCTGAATTCTGATCACCCATTGTTCATCTCCCAGCAGGATCTGTGTGGTAAGAAAGATTAGCTCGGGTAAGAATAAGTCACTCTTGGTGTCATTTCCAGGCCTCCACAGTTCTATAAATGATGATGAAGGACCCATACAAGAGGTGGCACAGGTCTAAGAGATGACAAAGTAAAAATAAGCTAAAATTTGATATGAAAATTGTGACATAGATTAGCGTCACCTCCATGCTACTGTCAAAAATCGTGGAGTAAATGGACAACTGGGGCTTTTGTCCCTGGGAGTGGTTTCCCAGAGGAAGATACCTCTGACCACTGTGCTTGAAAGCTACGCTGTCCTTGTGCCTAAAGAATTCAGCTGCCACCTCTGCGGGCTGAGGAGCTCCTTCCACTCGGACCTCCAGAAGATCCCTGGGAGCTGCTGCCAAGGTTGGGATTCCAGCAGGCAGCAGTGTAAGCATCCAGGAAGCTGGGGGCTTCCCTGGTGACTAAAGCCAGCAGGACAAACTCTCCTCCCAGCCCCTTTCCTTACTCAGCTGGACTTGCAAGGAGAGAGAAGGCGCAGTCTCCCAGAGTTTCAGTATTTTGCCACCATATCCACTTTCCATCAGAAGGTTTTCATGGCGTCCATCTTCCTCTCTGCTTCTTGGCACCCCACCCCCACTTCCAGATTCCCATATGAAATCTTCACTTGGCTGATATTGGTGTCTGAATGTCTTAATCATTAATAATGGTTAATAAGCTACTAAATTGGCAGGGGTGGGCCTTATTTTTAAAAATAACAACAACAAAATAAATAGGACATCCATATTTGTCCATTGGGGACTTAGGTGGTTTCATTTCATTAAATCCTGACATCTTTTTCTTGTTATATTTTCACCCTCCCCATGCTTACCCTCAAACAGAGCAGGTTTTAGCTCAGTGGTGTTGGAAACAGCTTGTGTCCAGAGGTATTGCTGTGAAGTCAAGAGACCATGGGAAAGCAGGATGGTCTCCTGGTACTTGTAATAAAATGCATTATTCCAGAATGTCCCCCTAGAAGAATTGGCTCCTGCCCACCTCGTGACCTCACTCTTGGTGCTGTGAACACAATTACCTTCTTCCAGTTCCCCATACGTGTTGAGCCCTTGCTCCTTCAAGGGCTTTTCATGCTATTCACACTCCCTGGATGTCTGTCTTAGCACGCTGGTGTATTTGTGTGCTAGGGCTGCCCCCAAAACTACCACAAACTGGGTGGCTTATGCAACATAAATGTAGTCTTTCGATTCTGGAGGCTAGAAGTCCAAGACCTAGGTATCATCAGGTTTGTTTCCTTCCGAGGGCTGTGAGGGAGAATCTACCCCATGCCTCTCCTCTAGGTTCTGGTGGTTTGCTGGCAATCTTTGGTGTTCCTTCATGTATAGAAGCATCACCCCAATCTTTGTCTCCATCTTGACAATTCATATGCTTTCTTGCTGTGTACATGTGGGTGTCTGTGTCCAATTTTTCCTGTTTTATAAGGACATCAATCATATTGGATTAGGGGCTCACCTTACTCCAGTATGATTTCCTCTTAGCCAAGTATATCTGCAACAACCCTATTTCCACACAAGGTCACATTATGAGGCAGCAGAAGCTAAAGCTTCAGGATCTGAATTAGGTGGGGGACATAATTCAACACATAGCAGTTGGGTTCTTCCTATCCTTCAACTCATAGCAGAAACATCACATTCCCAGGTGAGCTCCTCTAACTGCCCTGTTCAAATCATCTCCATCACCAAACCCTGCTAGTCAAGCCAACCACAATTCTCAACTTTTGATAGTTCACTCGCTGCTTCTCTTGTTCGCTGGACTGGAAGCTCTACTTCCGACGTGCAGGGGGCAAGTCATGTTTGTCTTGTGCCCACTGGATACCCCAGTGCTGAGCACATTAAGTGAGATCTGTAACCTGTGCCATGCAGTGTCATGCCATATTGGAGCCTGAGACAAAAGGAGAAATCAGCACTGATCCAGTCTTAACTGAAATTTTGGATATTTTGTCCATCAATGGATTTTTTGCGTTGACTTTTTTATTTTCTAAATATTGTATTAAAATATCATTTACCTTGATTACTGAGGCAAATTTTTGGTGCTCCCTTAAATTCTGTGCCAGAGGCAAGTGTCTCACTCATCCAACCTCATTTAGGTTCTGTCTGTATCACTGGAAATTAAGAAAAGAGAAAGTGGGTTATTCAATGAGTAGGAACAGAGTGATTCTTCTCCTGTGGAAGGTAGCAGAATGACAGAGGATTTTTCCCCAATAGAACTGGGTAGCAATGAACTTGAGGGAAACTGAGACAAGTGTTGGATCCTGGAAACCCAGAGAAGACCCTTCAACCTCTTCAATTCCCTGTTCCTCATGGCAACAAGATTTGGTTTGATTTTGTCCTGAGAAATACACTTCTCCTCTCCCTACTCTGGCATCAGAGCTAATCTAGGACCCAGATGAAACATCACTCAATTTCTGCCCCATTCTCAGCCCCTCAGAGCCACAGAGGTACCTGTGGCTCCTGGTGCTACAAGGTCTTTGCTGTTTGTCTCTGAGGTGCTGACTTATCCAGGGTAGGACTAGGGTTTCTGAGATGTATGTATCACTGAGTGGTAGGGATTTTATCAGAAAAAAATGTAAGAATTGTTTCTCTTCCAAGTCAGAGGGAAGCTCAGCACTCTTTCCTAGGGCTCAAGCTCCTCACCTAGTAACCACAGATCAATTTCTCTACAGAACCCCTCTCATTCACTCAGCTTTCCCTTCTGCTCCTTCCTGTCTCTCCTTCCTCCCTACCCTCTGCCTCATTCTTCTCCTGTGCCTCCCCTGCAATCAGAATGAGACATGGCATTTAAGGGACAGGTTTATTCTTCAGAGTCAAACATCTCCCCATAACCCTGTTCCTGAATGATAAATTACCTGAACAAGAAGAGAGAGAAAAGGATCCTCCTCCCTGCTGCTGAATGGGGCTTCCATGCCAGTGGTGCTGGGCCCCAGGAAGGAGGATACATCTCTGCTGAGCCATTACTGGGAACCAGCTCTGTAGTTGCCTGGTCACTTAGAGTCTCAGGTTGTCCATATAGCAACCCAGGAAGCTGGTACCTACCCAAGGCCTGCATGTGAAGTAGCTCAGCCGTCTAGGTGGGTGTTACGAGAGGTACAATGGCTCTTTTAGGAGGATAAGACCAGCTTTGTCTTCTTTCCCAGAACCACCAGTTTCTTGAGCACTCAGGGACCTGCTGCTGCTTCCCCTGAGGCCTGATCCTGAGCTGCTGTAGCAGAGGGGTCTTCTTTAGCGCAAGTCAACCCTCTTACCTTGAGGGAATTGGGAACTTGTCTTTGAAGCCCACACTACATGGGAGCAAAAGGGGAGAGGCATCATGGTGCCCGAGACCTGGAGTCAGAGACTCGCTTTACCCCCTGAAATGCAGTTTTATTGCCTCTCAGTTGATAACAACGTCACCTCCTCTGATTCTGCATGAGCAGTTGTGAGGGTTAGATGTGGGATGTCTGTAAGCATGCCTACATTGCACATGGTAAGAGCTCTGTGAATGCTACACACACACGCACACGCGCACACACATACACACAGAGCCCATATGCATCCCTCCAAGGCAGTCACTGGGAATGTCATATCACAGGAGCCTAGGCCATTCAGAACCTTCCACCCAGAGTTCAACCCAATCTTAATGATGACCAGAGATTTCCTTCTTGTCTTTTCTACTGGCTATGCCTATGCAGATGGTCTCTGTGACCTCAGCTAGAGTAAAGGGTGTACAGACACCATATACCTTTTCCTTTTCTCTGGGCTAAACCATTTTGGTGGCTGAATTTCAAAGCTGGAGTTCTATACCTGTCTGACTGGGAACCATCCTGCCTTTGCTGGACCTTCCACCATGTATGAAGCAAATGCATTTAGTGGCCAAATTAGGATGAGGAGAGAACTGTTGCATGGTACCTTTCCCCTCCAGCCCTTATGAATAGATAGCTGATCTTTTTTTATTTTTTGAAAGGCTATGTCTATAGGAATTCTACTGTCCAATTGGTCAAAAAACAAAGGTAAGGGAAAGACCCTGAGACTCTGGTCTGCTCAGAATATGGGAGGAAGCTGAGCTTAACTTGGGAGGAATCAAGGCATGAGACGCTAACGGAGACAAGTAGAAAAGACCTCGGACACCGCTACAGGGGTAAGAAGGCAGAGTCGCAGGTTAGAAGTCAGCCTCTCTGCCTTCTCATCCAATGTAGAAAACCATTGTCAGTCACTCACTTGCTCAGCAAGCCACTGTTTCTGATCTAACCTCACACAGGTTGGGTGGCAGGAGGCTCACCATTTCCCATGGCTTGGTCTTCAAACACAAAACAGAGAGGTTTGGCTCACTTGGTTTTTGAGGCTTCCCCCAATAGTGTAAGCTCCATGAAGTCAAGGTTCACATATATTTGGCTACCCGCTGCCTCTCTTATACCTAGCACATAGCTGTCACTCAATAATATTTGTTGAATGAATGATGGACATATGGACAAGTGAATGAAATTCATTAATGGCAGAAGAGAACAAATTTATAACTTCAGGGCTCTAAGAATACAACCTGAGGGTAAATAAAAAGAAAAAGAAGCCGGGCTCTGTGGTTCAGCCTGTAATCCCGCGCCTTTGGGAGGCTGAGGTGAGTGGATTGCCTGAGCCCACGGGTTCGAGACCCGCCTGGGCAGGCAAGACCGCATCTCTACAATAAATAAAAAAAATCAGCCAGGCATGGTAGCGCATGTCTGTAATTCCGGCTACTCGGAAGGCTGAGGAGGAAGGATAGCGAAAGCCCAGCAGGTCGAGGCTGCGGTGGCCGGGAGCAGCCACTGCACTCCAGTCTGGGTAACAGACTGAGACTCCAACTCAAAAAAAAAAAAAGAAAAAGTTTGGAAGTCTCAATTGTTTTCTTAAAGCTTCATGCAAAATTTGCACTTTGTCTCAAAATACATCCTTCTTCCTTGTATAATAAAAATGATGTTTTGAATTACCTAGCAGAGACCACAGCTTTTGTATCTTCTATGGCTCTACCCCGGGCACACAGCCTCATGCCCCTGGAAGTGCACACAGCTTGGTTTGGAAGCCTGGTGCTGGGCTGTTTCCTGGTCCCACCCCTGCATCCCGTTGCCCAATCCTGCAACCACCTTCCACCTCCTTCCCATTCCACTGGCATCCTCCCCTGGCTGTAACCCTAGCCTACCCCAGGCCCGAGTTCTGCTCTTGGGCCTCATCTCCCAGGGGACAGCAGGAGGTAGTACTTCTCTTTCCATTTTTTCCTTTCATAAAACTCTAGGTGAGGCCATGAATAACTGGTCCTTCCAGAAGAGGGATTGATAATCCTTCATTCCTGGAGCTATTACCAGGGTGATCTGCCAAGTGGACAAGTGTTAAGAGAAGAAAATGGGGCAGTGACCAGGGAGGGAGTGAGCTTGGGATGATGGAGTAAAGGGCTGCAGGGAGGCCCCCTCTTGGCAGCCAGACTGCAAATCATGGCGGTTTTGGAAAAGACTCGCAATTCCATATGGCTGGCTGCCTCAGTTCAACTTGGACCTGGGTTCTTTGGCTGTCACTGCTGAAGAGACCTTGCCTGCCCCATGGGTGTGATGGGCACACCGTCACCTACCTGTGTGGAGCAACGTGAAAGGTACCAAAAGTCTCAGCCAACAGCACCAAGCCTGTCAACCAGCAGCCATCGTTGAACTTACAATGAACCTAGCGCAGTGCTAGGCTCTGAAGGACATCACAGGAGGCAGAGTGCGGCCCCTGCCTGTGGTTGGCTCACAAACAGAAGTGTCCACAACCCCGGTTCTAAGCAAGACCTGGTCTGCTCCCCTCAGAATCATTCCTGAAGTAGAAGGTGCCTCATTAGAACAGAAATTTGCTACCAAGGAGGTTTAACAATCGAGACTTGCCAGTGCGTAGCACTCACGGTATGTAGAGCGTTTTATGTCCATTACCTCATTTAATCCGTAATATTATCTTGTGATTTATTCTGGAAATGGAAACTTAAGTAAGGGACTCCTCTAAGGTCACAGATCTAAAAAGTGGTGAGGCTGCAGCGCAAATCCAGAATTTTCTAAGAGCATCATCTTTCTTCTTTCTCTTTCCTCTACTCCACGTCAGTGGGAAAAGAGAGAAACTGGCATGATGAGAGGGCAGAGGCCGTGGAAATCGTCCAAGAAGGGGGTCAGCTAGGCAGGGTGTCACCACAGGTGGCAGTCTCAGAACCTGGTGTCTTGGGAGCTCTGCTGAAAAGGAAGAACAGTCAGGTCGGCCTGGAATATGTTGACTCATATTTCTTAGATTGAGCCTACTAGAGATAAAATTCCAAGTTATGCATAAAGGCCTGGGCACTTTGGTAGAAATGACATAAAGTTTTCTTAGGTAGCATTTGTTTTGTCCCTTTGAAGCTCTTCAATGTTGAGCTTCACTGGGCACAGTGCTGGGTGTCATTGGAAGCCTGTGATCTAGGAGCTTACCATGCGTCTTCCATGGGTTTTCTTTTTTCCCCACTGAGGAGAAGCTCAACTACCTTCCTTTGCCCTGCATCTCTCCACTGTGATTGGGAAGGTATCATCAACCATCTCCCTGACAGGGTAGCTGACTGACTGAATGTCCCGTTTCCCTCAAGGAAAAGCAAATGACCCAGAAAAAACTGTACTGGCCTTGTTTGGGAATACTCCTTTTTTCCATGTAATGGATGGAAGTCACATTTCCCATCATTTAAAGCCTTTTTATGTTACTTTGATCTTTGATCTTTCAGTTTGGTTCTCCTGGGCTGCTCACTACAAAATTGATGCCCTCTTAATAATAAGGAAGCTGCCCCATAGTGACCTGCCCAGTATGTGTATGAAGCAGAGAAAGAGAGAGAGAGAGAAAGATAAGAGAGAGAGACAGAGAGAGAGAGAACTACTTCTATCCCTCAGATTGAAATATAAGTGCTTCCTATGAGACGCTTGAAATCCCCAAGGTGCTTTCTCATGTGGTTTTTTAGACGGTCAAGATAAGATGATTTCACACACACACACACACACACACACACACACACACACACACACACACACACAAATCTGCACAATGAATGAATGCACAGCCATCCCAGAAGGACCAGGATTGGGTGTGGTGCTGATTCCAAACACCCCACAGCATTTTCTTTCTCTAGCCTATCTCTCATGGAGAAGACCTGAAGCCTGTTTCCTTGACAACCAGTCTCCCTCTTTCCCCATATTTTTTAATGCTGTGGTGATAAGGTGTATTTAAACCCAGCAGCCATGTTCCCATGGTGATAGAAGACCCCCAGTAAGTTGCCATGGGAACAAGAGATGGCTTTGAAAGAGGATAAAAGTAAGTCAGTGTTGTAAGCGATGATAGCAAAGTTAGAAGCCAGAGGGGCTGGAGAATATGGCTCAAGAAGGTATCAGGTCATGGATAATGGCCTGGCCTATTCTGCTTGTGACCAACCAGAGGACGTGGGGGTCAGAGAGGTGTGACACCATGCTTCCTGCCCTGTTCACAAGAAGACTATGAGCAAAGCGGTGTGACTGCTGGAATTTAAAGACGCGTTCTCTCCATTTGCTTTTATTTTCTATTTGATCCTTTGTCTCTTTTCTTCTGAAAGGCTTTTGAGGAAACAGAGGATCTAGGTGGGGCAGCTGAACGTGCAGACCTGAATGAAGAGGGCATTTGTGCTCTTCAGTGTCTCTGTAATGGGTAAGTTGCTTCTTTGGGGTTCTGAGATCTGAAGAAGGATTATCCCTATTTTGTTTTTCCCCAACACCGTATTGTTAGTGTTTCCAAACATACAGCCAAGTTGGAAGAATTTGACAGTTACCACCACACACCCATCAAGTAAGTTCCACTATTAACATGTTACTATGCTTCCTGTCACCTGTCTATTCTTCTATCTATCACACACTCCCTTGACTGAGTTCACACAGCTAGTCAGTGGGTAAACTAGGACTCAAATCAGGCCAGTTCCTTGCCAAACCTTCTTTCCTTTTCATTATGCCACCTTTAGGATGACTAATCGTCTCAGTTGCCTGAGACTAAAGCAACTCCTAGGGCACAGGACTTTCCGTTTTCACACTGATGCAGCTTGAGGAGTGGTTTGCCGTCATCTCTGCAAAGTAGGCATTGGGAAATTTAAGGTTTGCTTAAGAAGGAAGGGACCCCAGGTGAGCAGACATGTAACTACTTGTGGAAACAACTCTAAGTGCCGAAAGAGACACAACCAAGTGGTGAAGAGGATATGGAATTAATGAAACTCTTATATGTTGTTGGTAGGAGTGTCAATTGTTACAACCACTTTGGAGCATGATTTGAATCTACTAAAGTTAAACAAACACACTCACACCCTGTGACTCAGCAATGTTACTCCAGGTGTACCCAAGAAAAATGAGATAATATATCCATTTTTAAAAAGCACAAAAAAACATAAGAGAATGTTCAAAGTAACTTTATTTATATTAGCCCAAACTAAAAACAGCCCAAAATGTTCACCAACAAACTAGATATAGTCTGAATATTCATATAATGGAGTACTACAGAACATTAGAAACAAACAACCTATTGGGATGTGCAACAGCATGGATAAATCTTAAAAGCAAAATCTTAAACGAAAAGAACCAGACATAAAAGAGGCCATGATTCCATACATAGGATACTCCAGAAAATAACAAATATCACCTCCAGTGAGATGTGAAAGACGGACTTAGGAATGGGTGAGGAGGGGGTGGAATGGACTGAAATGGGGGCAATAGGAAGCCTTCCAAGAAGGCTGGAAGTGTTGTTCAACTTGGGTGATGATTACATGGACAGCGAATTCACATGGAGCTGTGCGTGTGAGATCAGTGTACACTTTACCCCATGCAGGTTATAGCTCAAATTAAAAGTTTTTTTTGAAAGGTAGACATTAGAACACCAAAAACAAAACAAAAATTAAAAAGAATAGGGAGATAATAAAGGATGCTAAGCACTAGAGCTGGCCAGGAAAGCTACTGTGTGGTTGCAGTAGGCCCAGGAGGAGATGGAAGACACTCAAGAGTGTTACCTAATTACTCTTTGACTCTGGAAATTCCATCCAGGGAGTCTGGCAGGATCAAGGATTTCTCATCCTACTACAAAGAGTCAGAGCAAGTAGCTCACATTGGAAAGGTATTTTAAGAGTAAAGAAGTCATCTTCTACCATTAAATAGGAAGGAGCAAAAGGTTTTCTCTCCTGTGTGAACTGAGGATTTATTTGGGGGAAAATAAATTGCCTTGGGCCAGCTTCTAGGAAATTAAAATCTGGAAAAATAAGGCAAGGTCTTCTCTGTCTTTCCCATCCCTGAGGAAGGAATCCAGTCTGGTACATTTCCATTCCCTGGAAGAGCAGTCGTGTCTGCTGGGGACAGGTACATGAGAGGTCTGAGTCACCTCTAACTCTACACCTGGCTGGAACCAGCCCCAGGCGGGTGGGAGGGTAGGAACCATATCTGTGTCTTCTGTGTGCATATGCCAAGCTTTCCCCAGACTTCCAGGTGCCCTTGAAGTCAGGGCCAGCTGTTTGAAAGCATAGGCCATGGCCCAGAGATTTCCTCCCCAGGTATTCTGCCCCTCAGAAGTGAAAGGGTATGCAAACTCATCCTGCTTTGGGGGGGCTCCCAGGTCCCTCAGCAACCACCTCCTACAATTAAAGCCTCTCTTCTGCCATAGAGAGCTGGGGAGGACAGGGCAGGGACCACAGGTTAGACACCCCTCACCCTCTGACCCCTCCATCCCAGCTATCTCAGCTGCATCATTCCATTTTTCATTTTGTCTGGATTAATTTTGCATTGCTGCATGATTCACACTTCCTGTCTGGGTTCCAAAGCACATAACCAGAGGATCCCTCTGGAGAGGAATGCCGATTAATACCTTTTACATTCCTACTTCTGATGGTGAGAGCAGGAAAAATATATATTTTCGTGTTACGTCTATATCCATCTATATATTTTTAGCATGTCATTGTGCCACTTTGTACAGAATTGTCATTTTAAGTGGTGGTTTGGCCTCACTCCAGGACTTGATGCATCAGGGTCAGGTGGCCTCTGAGGCAGCTGTAATTTTTATGCTGAGCACCCATAACACAAGGCACTGGCCTGGGGAGATTTCACCACATTGCTGAAGGCTGGAGTGCCTGGCGCTCAACGGAAAGGGCACGGCTTTTAAGGGAAGAAAAGTCTTGTCATTTTTTTTCTCTCTTTTCTCAGGAAAGAAAGAATTAAACCTTGCCTGGGCTGGAGGATTATTGCAGACAAGACTCAAGAAAGTTACACAACCACCCCTAACCAAATGTCCCCAAGACACAGTTAATAGGAGTCAAAATGCAATCAAAATGTAACCCCTGAGCATTTGTGCGACTAGAGGCCATCTAGGATTGAGGCCAAGGGGTGTTCATGAGCCTGCAGGTGTGGTAACCCACTCCCAGGTAACTACAAGCCCTTCTGCCCTGGAGGAAGGAATTCTCCCTGAAGTCGAGTGAGAAGAGAAGAGACCTCCGAGGTCCAGAACTCCTCTTGGAGGCCAAGTGAACTATACCTAGAAGCCATGAAGAAAGGTTGATAATGGATTGCCCAGACCACAGAGCACCTGGCCTTCAAACCAGGGCCTAAAGAAATCAGAAGCCGGCTTTAAATTCTTCTGTAGAAAGGCATTATTAGCAGGGCTGCTCTCCTCCTCTCCTCAGTAGGAACTTTTGGGCCAGGATCCAGTTCCGGCTTTTCCAAGCAACCACCTCCCTTCTTCCTCCCTCCTGTCTCTTCCTCTCTCCCCACCCATGCTCCTGGACAACTGTTCCTACCCCCTGAGATCCTCTCTTATGGTAGAGCTCCCCTCCCTCCAAGTGCCTATTTAGAACCAAAAAAAGAAATGGAGAAAAAAATCTTATTAAATATGTGTATTTCTGTTGTTCCTTTTGGTGGGATAATCCCTAACAAACCACAGCTGCAGAAGACCAACTGAGCAAACGACCGGAGGATAGAAATAGCTAGAATTACTGTATCTCGAATTCAGTTTTCCTGCTGCAGCCCCAAAGAGGCAGATTTAATTTTTAAAAGAGACCTCAGAGAGGAAGCCTAAGCTCCTGGCAAGGCCTCGGATACACAATGAATGTCCTAAGGTCCCTGCCAATGGAAGCAAATGCATACGTGCATCGGTGCACACATGTATGCATGTGTGTGTGTGTGTGTGTGTGTGTGTGTGTGTGTGTGTGTGTGTGTGTGTGTGTACTTGTGCATGTACATATGTGAGTTAGTGGCTAGAAAGCTGGAGAGCCTGTGAAGATGAGCACCAGTCACTGAGAATTCTCATTTTCATATAGGACATTTGTTTACACTAGAAGGTGGGAAGGGAAATTAAACAATGATTTTCAAATCCCTCAAGAGCTATTATGCAGCAAATATCATCCAGCTGTTCTGCACTACCCCCAACCCCCAGCACCAGTTTCCCATCTGCTGCCTGTTTTAGGTGGTGCTTATAGGACAGGACCACTCACCACCTTTGGGTTGGCAAACTCTTGGGTATTTTGGCATGCGAGTTCTGTACAGACTGCCCCCTTGGAGGTGGAGTTGGCAAGACATGGCCTTTCCAAGTGGACTGGAATCTGTATCTATACCATCTGGGTGGTGGGCTTGCTCAGCGGGTACACAGATCTAAGGCCAATAGGAGCAGTGCCTTCGCACTCTCAGGGCACGGCGCCATGCTGCTGGTGCCAGATACCAGAATCACTCTCTGGATCCCATGGGAGCAGTTAAGGAAAAATCAAGACTGGAGATTTGGAAGACCTCCCAGTAGGCATCTGGTCTCTAGATGTGGAAACCAAATCAAATCTTGGACTGGAAGGGTATGGTGCATGCATATGTAATTCGTTCATCCATGCAACAGATATTTACAGACCCCTGCTGGGGGTAAGGGGTCTATTCCAGCTTTCCAGCTTGGACTTTATTGCTGCCTGTGTTCGTTTGCTGTGTAGTCACCCTAACACAGGGTAACATAGCCTTAAGGGAAATGAGTAATTTCCTCTTCCGCTGGAGAGGAAAGATCTCCAGTCCTGCTGCCTTTTCTCAGCTCCTGAAACAGACCTCTCCACTCTCAGGTTTTATTGGGCCAATTGGTTTTCAAGTGAACTCTCTGCCCCCAGAAAGCCAGAGATTGGAGGACTTAGAGAGTGTGAACGTGGCTCAGAAGGTAGATAAGATTGGGAACATGTCTCCCATCATCCCTGGTTCCAGTGCTAGTCCTGGTCAGGTAACACACACCTGGAAAGTAACTATTCTAAATTCTGATAGTAGAGCTGGAGGCTTACATGGTCTGGAGACTCAAAGACCAAGAGAGATGCTGTGTGTTTATTATCCCAGTGATCTCTCTCTCATGCCTTTCATTCCACCTTCTTGGAGGAATATATTAGTTACAAGGTGGCCATGCCATGCCAAATGTCACAGATAGTGAGGGTCTGTGAATTCATTTTACAACATCTTTTCACAATCCCTACTCTAAACTTTGACTAAACATCCCAGAAGAAGAGGATCAATTCTTCCCCTCTTTTCATGATTGCTCTCTCCTTTTTTAAATCACAGATGTTTGTTAACTGACTTGTTCCCTTATGAGCTCTTTGAGGGCTGCTTTGCTTATTCCCAAGTTTTAACAATGTCTTTCATGTAAGGGGATCTCAATACATATCTGTCAGATGAACAAATGGATGGATGAATTATAAAATAATACAAGTGACTCCCTCACAGTGCTTTTGTTTAAAAGAAGCTGAGAGGACAGTTTTGCAAGAAAAGCTACCCTTCCACTCTCCCAGGGTGAATGAGAGTAACTCTTATTTTGTATTCTGAGTTCTTTTTAAGTAAGGAGGGAAGGCAAGATTTGAGCCTTATTTGCAAAGCTGCTCTAAGCCATTCTTCTGTAAACCAGTCTAAATAGAAGGCTTATGCCTAGGCAACAAGAAGACCAATTAAATGCCAATGGGCCCACCTCTTCCATGCCACCATGGAGACAAGTAACTGGTAGCCTTGACAGTGCTACCCAGGCCACTTTCTCTGTACTTAATCATATACCCTACTCATTGACCACAAATCCAACTCAACCCATCCCAAATGCATATGGTGAAACACCAGATGCTGTTTCTGAATTCCTATATTTTCATTCTTGTTTGGCTCCCCCACCTTGGCCATCAGTGAACATACAATCCCTGAAGACCCCTAAATCATGGGTAGCATTCTATCCCTGGTCTGAGGCAAATAGCCCCAAGCCAGATGAACGTGCCTGACAGATTGTCAGCTCCCCTGCCATCTGCTTCTGTCACCTCACTGACTCTCCATTTCTCCTATTCCCTACTCACTTTTCTCATCTCCACCTCTAATGATGATAGTAGTACTAATTAAAAGTACACTGAAGGCTGGGCGCAGTGGTTCACGCCTATAATCCCAGCACTTTGGGAGGCCGAAGTGAGAGAATTGCCTAAGCCTACGGGTTCAAGACCAGCCTGGGCAACTTAGTGAGAGCTCATCTCAACAGTAAATTTTTAAAAATTAGATGTGGTGGCACACCCCTGTAGTTCCAGCTACTTGGAAAGCTGAGGGGAAAGATTGCCTGAACCCAGCAGGTCAAGGCTGCAGTGACTGTGAGTGTGCCACTGCACTCCAGCCTGGGCAACAGAGTGAGACTCTGACTCAAAAAAAAAAGTACATTGAGTGCTTGCTGTGTGCCAGACCCTGTGTTGGGAGCTTCACAGGCATTAGTGAACATCACTCTCACAACAACTTCATGAGATGACTGCTGTGATGATTCCCATTCTACACATGAAGACGAAGAGGCAGAGGCATGTCAAGGAACTCGTTCAAGTCACACCGCCAGTGAGTGCAAGAATCAGCATTCAAACTCAGGTCTTCTTGACTCTAAAGGTCATGCTCAAACACAACAGAGTTCTCCAACAATTTTCTCTGATCTTAAAGTATCTCATTCTATTTCTGTTTACCAGATAATTCCACCCTGGTATCTCTGAAGACCTGTTCCGTGACTCATAAAAGAACTAAAAGTCTCTCTCCAACACCGCTTCTCTAGTACAAGTCCTCTTCCAATTCCCACACTACCCTCCACCCCCATAGCTTTGGGTTCAGCCCAGTGCTCTTGCTGGTGGCTAAATACGTGACGAGTTGCAGAACAGGGAAAATACAAGGCACTCCAAATAATTGTTCAGCTGATTGAGTGGTTGTGGGCCTTCTATCCCAGGGCAGGTAGGTCCCCTGGTCCTGGTCCTGGAGTCACTACTTTATTTTTTGTGTGTGAGAAAGCAGGATTTATTGAGGACAGAAAATCTCCCACAGTGGGCCCAAAAGGGCTGCCCCTGGAGTCACTACTTTCTATCCTGAAGGCATGACTTTTGACACTCTCCTGATTCTCTATTTTTTTGTTTTTGTTTTTTTGTTATTGTTATTTTGCTTGGTGGGTTGTTGCCTGCCTACCCAAGGCCCTGTCCCATCTTGACCCATGCAAGCACAGCACACTTCACCCACGTCCCCCCTCTCTCTGCCTAAACTGTGTGAATCCACGGGTGACAATCTGGGAGAATTATCCTGGTGGACCACCTTGTGGGCATCTCCGTGGTCAGCCCACACTGAAGCCCCTCTATGTGATTTCATTCAGCAACCACTACTATAAGGAAAGCTGAGGGTCCTGCAAAGCATTTTCTTTGGCCAGGATTAACGTGGCCATGTTAGGCAGATGGGGTCGCTCTGGCCCCTTGTCCTCCTAGTGGCACGAAAGCTCTCTCTAACCCAGAACTGGAGAAGCAACATCCCCCTCATGGAACTGTGTAGCTGCACCCCACACCCAGCATCTCGGACAGGCACTTCCCCCTGGAAGCAGGCAGCCTCCACCGCTGTCATCGTGGGGTACTGTTTCCCACTAATATGTTCATATTTCATCAGCTTTAGCATTTTGCTTTCCCAAGCCTCTTAATTCCTCATAATTGAATATATTTTATGCTGATGAGCAGTGGTGTTAATCATGCCTCTGGGCCATGCCTAGAGGGACATTTTATTTCATTCTTTCTTGGGCCTTATGCCAACTTGCACTTTTTCCTACCTCGGGGGAGTAGACTCTCTCCAGAGGTGGATGGTGAACTGGAGGTGAGAAAGGACTTTCTGATTGTCAACCTTAGGAGACCCCAGAACTAAGTACTAAAGGGAGTTACCTTAAAGAGAGATTTTTAGGAACAGGGACACTTGTTCCCCTTCCCTGTCATCCAGCCAGTTGAACACTTCATCCTGGAACCCTGGGAATGAACCAATGGATGCAAGGATTCTTCTCCAATGCTGGGAGTATAGATTGCACCATACATTGTCAGGGAAGAAGATGGGTGAGTCAGGAAATTTACAAGCTCATTGGAATTCAGAAGAAGTTCACACAAACTCAGGTGGGAGCTCCCCAAAGATTACGAATGGAGACTTGGATTGCCCACAAAGCTTCCATTGATCCTGCCTCTATAAAGGCTGTCCTGGTGGCCACACTGCTCTGCCATGCTCATTGTTTTCCTCAACTTCAAAGCTGGGATTTCATTAAATTAAAAATGCATAAAACCACAACCTTGTTTTCCTTCAATTTTAGTGCTCACAGAACTAGAAAGGATTGATATGCCAGTAATAGCAGACAAGAGGGAGAAGAATTTATGACCCAGAAGTGCTGAGGCAAAGCAATAGAAAGGAGCATTTAAGTCTTTCTATTAAAGTAACTCATATTAAAAAGTAATAGAAGCTGGGGTGGCAGAGTTCTTACTTATTTCATCAGTGATGCCAACAGTCAGCAATTTGTCATGGCTGGAGAACAGGAAACAACCGTGTACCCTATGAACGAGCCAACGCTCAGTGCAGCCTGTCAACAAAAAGCCGATCATAATCTGGAAACTTTGGACTCATGTGGAGGACAGAGGGTGAGGCAGTAGCCCCACCTTCTGGGACTGGCAGAGAAGGTGGGACTCCAATTTGATTGCCCTTAAGGTGCCAAAACTCAAAATTACCTGATGCCGAGAAGGCGAGACTTCAGTTGCCGACCTTAGAAAGCTGGGATTTGTTGATTTCTAAGTGATAGCTCCTAGAAAGTCTGGGCCACTAAAGTTGGCGAAATTCCTGTGCTTTCATATTCTTCCTTACCAAGGATGTGGAGGACCTGGTGTGAACACTTCAAGTTTCCCTCCTGTCTGCAAAACCACACCTTTCTCAAGTCTGTCACTCTTCACCCAGAGAGGTTGAAACACAGATAGACACTGGTTTCCTTAGATTTAATTTAACCAACCAAACAAAAAGCTACAACAAAAGCCTCATTCATTTGCTGTGTCTCTTTGGCATCACCTCATTTCTCTCTTTGCACACAGATGAATCCCTCAACCCTTTGGGTACAATTACAGCCCCCATGTCTGCTCCATTCATTCAACTCCCTGCATCCCTGCTGCCAAGCATCCATTCTGCTACAGTTGCCGCTCAGGCCACCAATGGCTTCCAGGCACCAAGTCCCAAGGCCCCTCAGCATCCTTTGGCACTGTCAGAATTCCCTTGGCTTCTTGAAACTTGTTTCTCCTCCACTGGGCTCAGAAACAAAACAATATTTTTGTTCTTCTTCGGGGTTTCTTAGCCAATGCTCCTCTTCCTTTTCCTCACCCCGGGGAGGTTTCTCAAGGTTTAGAACTCTTGTGTCTATCGGCATTCTCTAATTCAGAAATCCCATCCACATTCATAAATTCAGTCATTAGTCCCCAAAGGAGTGAACAGAAGACCATGCTGAGAACTAGTATAGTGTCTTTGTTGACTTTCTATCATTTTGCTGTGTGCCATTTTCCCCACCTCCGATTGACTTATAATCCTGCCTAGTACCCTTCTCCCATTAACCTCTCCCCAAACTCTTCTCCTATGTGTCCTGGTCCCTTGGTCATTTAACCCAAATGCCACCACCAGCCATCACCCTTGCTACCAGGCAGGTACACACATATACACACATTCCTAACACATGACAATGCATCCACATTCTAGAACTCCAGAGCTCAACTCTCTCAGGCTTCCAAAATCGAGAGAAGGGGTGCAAGAGTAAAGCACACGTGACTGAAGTTTGAAATCAAATATAAAGAAAGGGAAGGGCCACCAAAGATTAAAGAAATCTCAGAGTAATTCTTTGTGAATCGTTGACCACAAAAGATTAAGAGGGAGAAGAAAGTTCCTCTTCACCTTTGAGATCTCCAAAGATCTTTGGAGGAGACAGCAGGGAGGATGGATCTGGTTGAGGGAAATTCTCACATAATCCATCCACCATGGATATTCCTTTATCTCTACCACGGCTTTAAGATCTAGTCTCTGATACAGAGCCATGCCTCATCATCCAACCATTCCCCTCTGCTTCCAGTTCACTAAATATGAGATACCCTTTTCTGCATTTTCTGTTTAGCAAACCCTTATTCATTCTTTAAAACTCAACTCAAATGCCACCTCATTAGCAAAGACTTCTGCTCTCCAAGGCAGAGTCCTTGTTTCTGCCTCTGTGCTCGCATTGTTAGTTGTTTCTACATCATATAGCACTTAGCACACTGGTTGTATAATGCATGCAAACTCATTCCCTTAGACAGTGGGCTCTTTGTAGGCAATAATTTTGCCGTATAATTCACTGTTTCTCCCAAAGTCCAGCAGTGTGTCTGGCACACCATGTGCCCACCAGTAGTATTGACTGTATGAGTGAGATTTAGCCAGTGTTTGGGGCCTTAATTCAGAATTTTCTCCTCATGATTTTTTTGCCAGACAAATAAGAATCAAATGAAAAATGGGTGATAAAGCAATCCCTAAGAATTCTGAGAAAGAAAAGAGGAGAAAATTCTGTGCTCCTATTTCTTCTTTTTTCTTGTTTTCCTATATGAAGCAAACCACTAGCTTAGCTCAGACTCCTAAGAGCCTCTACCCTTCTGGCTACATCATCAGAAGTAAGAATACAGAGACAATTTCCTCCAGACTTGAAAATGCAGTAGGACCAGAGATGTTTCCTTAGGCTTCTGTTAGAATTTCAAATAACTGAGGACAACAGTTTCTATTCTCTGTAACTTCTCAGGATACTGAACAAGTATGTGAAAATCCCTGAGATTTCTGATTTGGAAGATTTCTCCCCACAGTGTAATTTACCTGTTAAGTATTTTATTTCTAGGATGAAAGGGAGTACAGTGATAGTTATGAGTCTTCTCTATAACTAACTCAGGACAAATTGCTTGCTATCACTAGGACTAAGTTTCTCATTTATGAATAGAGGGGTTTAGACTAAGTGATATCTAACATAGATTTCAAATTTCAAAGTTTATGAGGGCGCCAACTTTCAGTAGGACAACAATAGTTACTTAAATCCAAATCAATTCTTACATCCTCAAAAAAAAAGGCATCAAAAAATTAACAAAAAAGTACATAAGAGCCAGGCTTGGTGGCTCAGCCTGTAATCCCGCGCCTTTGGGAAGCTGAGGTGAGTAGATTGCCTGAGCCCACAGGTTCAAGACCCGCCTGGACAGCGAGAACTCATCTCTACA
Organism: Carlito syrichta; assembly: GCF_000164805.1. NCBI lineage: Eukaryota > Metazoa > Chordata > Mammalia > Primates > Tarsiidae > Carlito > Carlito syrichta. Next base: position 422,858 of record NW_007258045.1, on the reverse strand, counting down.
ATAAATCAAAAAAATCAGCCGGGCATGATAGCACATGCCTGTAATTCCAGCTACTTGGAAGGCTGAGGCGGAAGGATCGCCAGAGCCCAGCAGGTCGAGGCTGCGGTGGCCGGGAGCGGCCACTGCACTCCAGTCTGGGTGACAGAGTGAGACTCCAACTCAAAAAAAAAAAAAAGTAAATAATACCAGTCAAAACCAAAACTATAGCATAGGTAAGAGCCAAGAATATAATGAATTTAAAATTGTGCGCAAGTCAGGAATTAAGCCAAACCAACAGAGTCATTCCCAATTAAGAATGCGAGTCATCTGGGGAATGAATGCCAGAGAGGAGAGGAAAATAAGGATTTAGGAAGTAGGGTGAATTTGACAGGGAAAGTACTGGGTTCAAGACCCGTCTGGGCAGCAAGACCTCATCTCTACAATAATTCAAACAAAATCAGCCAGGCGTGGTAGCGCATGCCTGTAATTCTGGCTACTTGGAAGGCTGAGGTGAAAGGATCGCCGGAGCCCAGATGGTCGAGGCTGCGGTGGCCGGGAGCAGCCACTGCACTCCAGTCTAGGCGACAGAGTGAGACTCCAACTCAAAATAAAAAAAAGAAAGAGAAAGTACCACCCAGCTTAATGAGACTATGTCAGCATCTTGGTGGATCTGAGCACTGGCTACTGGGGAATCAACTAGAAAAGACTTGAAGGTTCAGACGGCCAAAGATGTCAGTCTTGAGAAAAAGTTGCTTCTGAGACAGAAGAAGACGACTTCCAAGAGCCACCATTTGGAGACTGAGTGGCAAAAAGAAAGAAGGAACAGGAGGGAGAAATTTAAATTAATGACCCTACGGAGACAAAAGAGAATTACCAACACAGGAGGCGCTCAGACTCCTCTCCTGTCAAAGGCACCACATAGTAAAGAAGTTACATTTCATACCTGAACAAGAGCATGTTCTTGAACTTAAAAAAGTATGGTAAGGCTCCCACATTTGTATCTACATATAACTATTATTAATAGTCTGGGAAAATAAATACTTTAAAATAAACAGAGAATGACAGACAATATCTGTCAATTACCATAAAAATAAAAATAAAAATGAAATATAAAATATTTCAGTTGGTGAAAATTCTCTCCTATCCCATGAAGCAAAAAAAAAAAGCTGCAAGGTAACACTTCAACCTGGATCAAACATCCTTAAACACACATTTGCACATATGAAAACAGCTCAAATTAGAAATTTAAAAACAGAGAATAGAAATGGACAAAAACCTCCAGACAAGTGTTAAAGAACAATTTATTAAACTTAGAAAATAAATGGGAGAAAAAGACAAAATCATTTTAGAAATGAAAACAATTACCAGGTGCCCACGGGAGAATAAATTTAACTAAAAATATAATGAGACACTTAGGAGAGCCATGAAACAGTCAAGAAAACAAGAATGATGTAAAGAAGGTGTTGAAAAATAAATCAGAAAATTATGATACAGAAGATAGCAAAGATAATTCAACATATATAATTGGAGTCTCTGAAGAAGGAAAATAAAACCAGAAATATTTAACCCTATCATTCAAGAAAACTTTCCACAAATGAAAGAAGGCCTGAATCTGCATATTAAAAGGTCCTACCATGTGCCAGAATGCTTAAGTCTGAGACACATCTTGATCAAACTTAAAACTTTTCCTCTATCCTTGATATTTAAAGGAAACAGACTTAACTTCCACTAACAATGGAACAATATTTTCAAAAAGCTAAAAGAAAAGTATGAGCAAAAGACTTATATCCAATCAAGTTGTCCTTCAAATATCAAGGCTAGAGGATATATTTTAAACATGTAAGAATGGAGGGAAATCTCAGAAACCCTTTCTGAAGAATCAACTAGAAATTAAGCTTCATCTAACCAACAGATGTCCAGGAAACTTCAAAAAAAAGATTTAGAGCAAATGCTGCATGTTTATTGCTCTAATACTAAAACCAGAAAGGAGCAAGGTGGAGGCGAGAGGATTGCCTTATTCCAGGGGTTCAAGACCAACCTGGGCAACTTGGTAAGACCTTGTCTCTACAATAAATCAAAAAGTTAGCTGGGCTTGGTGGTGCACATCTGTGGTTCCAGTTACTTGGAAGACTTAGGCTAAAAGATCACCCGAACCCAGGAGGTCAAGGCTGTGGTGGCCTTGAGTGTGCCACTGCACTCCAGTCTGGGCAACAGAATAGGACTCCAACTCAAAAAAAAAAAAAAACCAAATAGACATAAAGCAACATTTTAACAGTGAGGAGGTGAAAAATTAAAGAAAAGGCCGGACTCAGTGACTCAGCCTGTAATCCCAGCACTTTGGGAGGCCGAGACAAGTGGATTGCCTGAGCCTGCAGGTTTGAGATCCACCGAAGCAACTTGGCAAGACCTCATCTATACAATAAACCAAAAAATAGCCTGGTGTGGTAGTGCACGCCTGTAGTTCTGGCTACTTAGAAAGCAGAGGCGGAAGGATTGCCGGATCCCGCAGGTTGAGGCTGCAGTGACCGGGAGCGTGCCACTGCACTCCAGTGTGGGCAACAGAGTGAGATTCCAACTCAAAAAAAGAAAAAGAAGGAAGAAACTAGAATGAACTCATAAATTGTCACATAAACAGTAGAGAGGCATCAAAACTTACATTTAAAACTTGCAACAAAATAGTTGATGCCTAAATCAGAAAAAGAGGATAATATGCACCATCAAAAGTATAATGTACAAGAATGATACAAATTCTTATATTCTAAAAGAAGCACAGAAAAGAAAAATAAACAAGGAATAGATAATTGGAAGAAAGAAGCAAAGTAAATACAACTAATCCTGATAGTAAATCTAATAAAAGATTATGACGGAGTTGGGAGCAAACATTTGTCACAGTAATAAATGTAAATGTACTGATCTATTAAAAGCAAGAGGTTTCCAAGTTGGCTCAAAGAGCAAAACCCAATGGTAAGGTGAATACAAAAGACACATAAAATGAATAGATTCACATGCTAAAAAGGGGGGGAGGATTGTCAAATTATATCAGGCAAATGGAAACAATAAGAAAGAAAAGTGATTCTAGCATAAGACAATGCCAAGTTCAGATTAATGGTCTGAAATGGGAAGTGTAAAAATAGCCCAATTACATATGGAAGTTGAGTGTGTGTGCGTGCGTGTGTGTGTGTATACAGAGTTAAGTTGGAGTCTTAACTCTTGTCACCCAGACTGGAGTACAGTGGCATGCTCATGGCCACCACAGCCTTGACCTACTGGGCTTAGACGATCCTTCTGCCTCAGTCTTCCAAATAGCTAGAACTACAGATGCACGCCACCGTGCCCAGCTAGTTTTTGTGATTTATTGTAGAGACAAGGTCTCACCAAGTTGCCCAGGCTGGTCTCGAGCCCCCAGGCCCAGGCAATCTTCTCACCTTGACCTCTCAAAGTGCTGGAATTACAGGCTAAGGAAGTTGAGTATATTATAAAGCTGGCCTCTCCAATCACTGAGGAAAAGATAGGCTTTTTAACAAATGGCATTAGGACGGCTGAAGAACCTTTGAGAACATGATAAAAGTGGCTTCTTCCTTCTTAGCATTCAGCAGAATAAACTCCAAATACATAAAAAGTCTAAATATAAAAGATGGAATCATATAAGAAAAGCATATAAGGCATTCTAACTCTGGAGATCCAGCTAACAATGGAAAAAAACTGGTTACTTAACCACATTAAAATAAACTTTAATATGGCAACAACAACCAAAAGACACCATAAGTAAGGTCAAAAGACACGTGTGCAGGGAAGTCAGGACTACCCAGCAATGTATGGAAATATGACAAAAAGTTTCAGAAGCCAGTCTTAAATGGTTCTTATTGATAAATTAATAAGGGAAAATGATTGCCTAGAATGAGTACAGGAATGACTAGCAAGGAACTTAAGGAAACTTTCTACTTTGTTGAAAATATTCTATATCTTGTGGAGGGTGTGGATTATATGGGTATACATGCCTGTCAAAACTCACCTAACTGTATATTTAAGATTGAAACATTGCACATTATATGAATTATACATCCATTTTTTACAAAGTATAATGATAGTAATGGATTGTAACATATTGAACTTAAAAACTCCATGAGTTCATTATGACACCAAAAAACAAAAGTTGGGGAAGGAAAGCTTTTTTTTTTTTTTTTTTTACAGAGGAATGCTAGCTAGCAAATATAAAAGAACTATAGAGTTAGAAAATCTCTAGTTTCCAACCACCAATGCAATCATTGATTCAAGCAGGGATAATTAATAGATGCCGAAACATTCAGGAATGAGTTTTGGAAATCAAAATATTCAAATAGTCTCAAAGTATCACCCAACAGGTAAGGGAAATGGTACCTTTGCAATGCAAAGCTCTGGAAGACACCAACTGGATCAAAAGATCAAACTTAACTTCATTAGTAATGGGACAGATTGATATTATGTGCTACATTCCATGGTGCCCTGATTAGGATGCAGTCCCACCTAAGTATTAAGGCCACCAAAAATGATAACCTGAATCTAATCAAGAAGAAGTATTGAGACAAATCCAAACCATCAGATATTCTTCAAAGCAAGCGGTCTGGATTTTTTTCTTTTTTTTTTTTTGAGTTGGAGTATCACTCTGTCGCCCAGATTGGAGTCCAGTGGCCGCTCCCCGGCCACCGCAGCCTCGACCTGCAGGGCTCCAGCGATCCTTCCGCCTCAGCCTTCCAAGTAGTTGGAACTACAGGCGCGCGCTACCACGCCCAGCTAATTTTTGATTTATTGTAGAGATGAGGTCTCACCAAGTTGCCCAGGAGGGTCTCGAACCCGCAGGCTCAGGCAATCCACACACCTCAGCCTCCCAAAGCACTGGGATTGCAGGTTGAGCCACCAAGCCTGGCCTATTTTTAAATTTTAAAGATGTAGGGTACAATTCAGGATTAGGTACACAAGTGGTCATTTTATAGGTCAATTCTGGGCCTCCCTTTGGTCCCCACTTTGCCTGGTTTGAGATTAGGTACTAAAAGGAGGTACCCCAAGAAACTTAGAATAAACTTAGTTCAAATTTTGCCTGAGCATAACCATTTGTGCATTGACTGACATGCTTTGAATCTAGCACAGGTTAGACATAGTAAATTTCCAATAGGCAGGTTTTAGGAAGCCTTCAACCACTCTACTGCAGGCCAAGCAGCAGCCTGACCCACCCCCTCCGCAAATCTCCATCAGATGCAAGACAAGAATAGAGCAATAGAAATGATAATAGACCACCTTTTGGTCAAGGAGTTTGTGGATTGTAAATGTCTGACAAAGTCTCTTATAGGAAATCCTCTCTCCTTGTCTCCTCCCATCTAGCCCACCACCTGAGGGCATGAAATGCTGATGTCTGGCGACCTCAAGATCTAAGACTCCTGTGACTACAATCAACATCAAAAACCCTCAACCCTGGACGACCCTGGGACCCAAACCCCCTTTCCCCCCCCCAAGGCCACTCCTTGCCACATTTGCCTCTGAGAGCCGGCCCATTTTCAATCTGTGAAAAGTGAATAACTTGACTTCTTTCTACTATCTTACTTGGTTGCAACCTTGCATTATTCCTATGGCCTCGGCACTGGCACTGGCCCACCTTGCCTCAGTTGATCCTTTCAGGTGCCCTTATTAATGTTATATGCCCCCTGCCCCACGGCAGTTTCTGACAACTGCCAATCCCTTTCTTATAGTATTATGGTAAATGTTCAGGGTCCACTTATGAGTGAGAACACGTAGTACTCTGTTCTTGGTTTCTGAGATAAATCACTGAGAATTATAGACTCTTGTCACCTTATTTTCTTTTCTTTTCTTTTTGAGTTGGAGTCTCACTTTGTCACCCAGACTGGAGTGCAGTGGCACGCTCATGACCACCCCAGCATCAACCTGCTGGGCTCAGGTGATCCTTCTGCCTCAGCCTTCCAAGTAGCCAGAACTATAGGTGCACGCTACCATGCCCAGCTAGTTTTTGATTTATTGTAGAGACGAGGTCTCGCCAATTTGCCCAGGCGGGTCTTGAACCCAGGGGCTCAGGCAATCCACCTGCCTCAGCCTCCCAAAGTGCTGGGATTACAGGCCGAGTCACCGAGCCCGGCCCACTTTCTTTTCCTACTGCCATGACGCTAGCTCACAACCCCTATCACATCATAGCCAGGATCACTGGAAACATTACAACACAGTTTACAAGGCCTCTTCCTCCTACAAAATAATTTTTTTTCTAAACAGAATTTTTGTGAAGACACACCTCTGCACACATTTTTCCAATAAATCCATGTTGTCCAGGGGCTAAATTCAAAACTCTTTAGACTGACAATTTCATTAGTTCTCAATCTACATTTCCAATTGCATGTGAAACCAGCCTTAGACTTAACTCATCCAGTTAGGGGTTTGGCATCTCCCCTTCCAAACCTGATTCTCCTGCTGTTTCCTATTGTTTAGTGGCATCGTCATCCTCTCAGTCATCCAGGCTGGCCCTCTCAAGGTCAGCCTAGGTTTCTGCCTGTTCTTCATACCCTAAAACCAAGCCCTGTCATTTCCTTAAAGTCTGTTGAATCCAACCCATTGTCAATCCCTCTTGCATTAGGACTTTTTCATCTCTGAGCTCTAGCCTATTACCTGCCTACCAAATGGTCTCCCTGATGTTCCATAATAAATGTTAAATAATTATCTATTGAATTAGAACAATGAGGAAGGAAAGACCCTGACTCTAGTGATTACCCTTTTGACCTCTCCTTTTCTCCCCAAACAGGCTTATGATAAATGTCCCTCAGCAAGAAAAACCAGCAGAGCAGTTGTTGCCTACAGCCTTGGAGGAGAAAAGTGGTGCAGAATTCACTGCTTCTAGCCGGGCTCGGTGGCTCAGCCTGTAATCCCGCGCCTTTGGGAGGCTGAGGTGAGTGGATTCTCTGCGCCCACGGGTTTGAGACCTGCCTGGGCAGCAAGACCTCATCTCTACAATAAATCAAAAAATCAGGTGGGCATGGTAGCGTGCACCTGTAATTCCGGCTACTGGGAAAGCTGAGGTGGAAGGCTCGCCGGAGCCCAGCAGGTCGAGGCTGCGGTGGCTGGGAGCAGCCACTGCACTCCAGTCTGGGCAACAAAGTGAGACTTCAACTCAAAAAAAAAAAAAAAAAAAGAATTCACTGCTTCTTCACCTGGGGCCTCGAATGCTCAGTATGACAAACGCCAGGAGATAAGGACAAGGGGATTAAAAAGCATGTGAAAACCTCAATCTTATTGTCCTGTCTAATTCCCATTTCAGAAAGCAGGGGCAAATACATAGCTGGAACATTCTAGCTATTTGAAGAGCACGGGGTTTTGCCTGCTTCTAAATCCTTGCTGCAACGTGCCTGGTGTTCATGGTGCTCACGTGGGCGCAGCAAGATGAAATTGTTCCCCATCTGGCCACCCACTCCTGGCTATGGTGGTTAAAGCAGATATTCTAGAGAAGAGGTTGGTAGACTATGGCCCACAGGTCAAGCGCGGCTCATGGCTTGTTTTTTTTTATAGCCCCCCCACGTAGGAATCGCTTTTACATCTTTGAAGATGTACTTTTTTAAAAAAAAAAAAAAAGCATATGCACAAGAGATCTTACATGGCCTACAAATGTTAAAATATGTATTATCTGAGTTTTTACAGGATAGGTTTACTCTGAAGTCAGACAGAGCATGGATTGAATCCCGTTTTTGTCTTTCAATAGCTGTGAGACCACAAGCAAGTGCTTTTTTTTTTTTGAGTTGGAGTCTCACTCTGTCACCCAGACTGGAGTGCAGTGGCACGCTCCCGGCCACTGCAAGGGCCACCACAGCCTCGCCCTGCTGGGCTCTGGCTATCCTTCTGCCTCAGCCTTCCAAGTAGCCGGAACTACAGGCATTTGCTACTACACCTGGATAATTTTTGATTTATTGTAGAGACAAGGTCTTGCCAAGTTGCCCAGGCAGGTCTCGAACCCACAGGCTCAGGCTATCCACTCGCCTCGACCTCCCAAAGTGCTGGGATTACAGGCTGAGCCACCGAGTCTGGCCAAGCAAGTGCTTTATCTCTCCTAGTTCTTGCTTTCCCAACTTGTATATGTACATGAAACACTGACATTCAGGATATTGTAAGAATTCACTGAAAGAATGTTTGTAATTTGCTTAATATAATTCTTGATGTATAGGTACTCCGCAATTGTTACTTATAATTGTAATAGAGAAAAAAACTATCACTTAAATCAATTACATCTTCCTTTTCAAGAAGACATAGCTCATATTAGAGAGGATATAAATCTATATAGCTCCCTTCCCCTGACTGAGATTAATAGGAGAGGATGAAGGGAAAGATGGAAATTTTAAAGCTTCTGTCAATTATTCCAGGTTGCCAAAGAGGAGAGTTGGAATATATAATCTACTGTTTAGTACAGCACATCAGTGAGTCTTTGCATATATAAACAGGAGTTCAGAGCTGAGTAGAAGGTAGGGAGATAAACTGATCCACACAATGAAGAAAGGAGAATTGAGTTTCAAAGGGGGAATCAGGCTTCCCATTCATTCATGGTGGCAGATTGAGTACATGGTAAGATCGTCCCTTTTAACTGAAACTCATAGAAATAGTAGAAAATGTAGATATAGTAGGAAAAGAAACATATACAACTTCATATTCAAAAGCAAAAAGCAAAATGCTCAGTAGAGTGGAATATAGAAAGACATCTCTAAAAGGAAGAACAGAAAAGGTTAATGCATATACCACATAGAGAAGTTAGGGTGGCATTTTTGGCATTTATAGGCTCACAATTCCTGCCAACAGACTGTTGGGATATCATAGCTACAGATAATAGTGTGGGTCAATGATCAGATGACAAACGCATGAGCCCAATTCTCTACTCCTCAGCCCAGAACCCGTACATCTCAATGGCTGAATAAACCGAACCACAAAGGGGGTGACCATTTAGGGCTTATACTGTATGGGCAAGATAGGACATCAAGAGAAAAAGATGAGTTGGGAAGGAGACACAGTTGATTCTTGAAAAGCCATTCCTCCCGCGGGTTTGAGACCCGCCTGGGCAGCGAGACCTCATCTCTACAATAAATCAAAAAATCAGCCGGGCATGGTAACGCATGCCTGTAATTCCGGCTACTTGGAAGGCTGAGGCGGAAGGATCGCTGGAGCCCAGCAGGTCAAGGTTGCGGTGGCCGGGAGCGGCCACTGCACTCCAGTCTGGGTGACAGACTAAAATTCCAACTCAAAAAATAAAAAATAGAAAAGCCATTCCATATTTCAGTGACACTAACTGCCTGGGGAAGTAGGAGAGGTAGAAAGCCCACTGAAAGTTCCTCTTTCATGCTCAAGATTGGGCAGAAACATCAGGGTTCCCTGGGATGCCATGAGGTGAAATGCCATATCTCTTTTTTTTTTTGAGTTGGAGTCTCACTCTGTCGCCCAGACTGGAGTGCAGCGGCACACTCCTGGCCACAGCAGCCTCGACCTGCTGAGCTCTGGTGATCCTTCCGCCTCAGCCTTCCAAGTAACTGGAACTACAGGCATGTGCTACCACGCCCGGCTAATTTTTGATTTATTGTAGAGATGAGGTCTCGTCAAGTTGCCCACGCGGGTCTCGAACCCATGGGCTCAGGCAATCCACTCACCTCAGCCTCCCAAAGCACTGGGATTACAGGCTGAGCCACCAAGCCCGACTGAAATGCCATATCTCTAATGACAGAATTCCATTATGCCACCATAACTAACAAACAAATAAACCAGAAAGCAATCTTAATCCCAGAGTAAGAGTCTTCCAGGGTCAGTATAAATATTCTGCTCTGGTAAGAAGTAAAGAGTACACAGAGTACACAGACCAACACCTAACTGATACAGTCATGTAAAAGAGACTCTCAAAGAATCCACATTGCTGGTGACTGGTACAAAACAGTGTTTGCATAATAGAGCAAAATAGGAAAAGAAGATACCTAGCAGTTACTACCATTGCCTTCATATGCTAAGGAGACAATGGTCAGGACTGAGAATAAGACAGCTTGAGCCATGGCATCCACATTAAAGAGGCAAGAGGAGAGGATTTCCTAGCCTTTAGCATCATAGGAGATTTAGATACTGACCTTGTCCAGTCAGTTTACTCTCTCTGCCCAAGCAGTTTTGTCTCAATAAGAAAAATCTCTCCACTGAGAAAACCAGTATATTAGGCCAATATCTAGAAGTCATTTAGCAGGAGATGGAAGAAGTAGGCAAATAGGCGAACTTGGTAATGCCCATACGTAGAACCTCCAGCTCCTCCTACTAGAAGAATAAGACATCCTTCTCATGAACTCACGTGGAAACCTCTCAGGGCTGGATAATGCATAGTTGTTCCCATGCTCTACTTAGTTGTTTGTATCACTCTGAGCCATCAATGAACCAGGGCGGGTGGCTTCCTCACTTGCTCAAAATTTTTAACTAGCTACAAAGTAAAAGGCAGTTAGAACCAGCAACCCCTGAGTGTCCCCACACTCATACTTAGGGGACAGCTTACCACCACCACATGGAAGAAGACAGTATCCATGGAGAGATGCTATGATCTAGATATCCTTCCACTTCTACCCAAAATACATTCAATTGTGGTATGGCCAAGATTGTTTTAGTTCAGACAGGACATAACCCAAGTAAACAAAATTTGGGGTATATGTGGTTTTGATATTTCTCTAATGTGGATGGGCCTAATAGTCATTGCAAACATGCCCAATTCTAATGAGAGCTTCATAAGCAGCTAAAAGTTGATTTTTCCATAGGAGACTATCTAAAGAAGGACTGACAGCAGCAGTTTGTTTCCTGAAAAGTCCGAAGACCATTTCTAGGACTTTGAGGAAACAAATTACCAGAGACTCTGGAAGGCATATGTTTTTAACGTGGGTACAATGGAAGATGTGCAGTATAATGTGTGGTCAGAGTAAGAGGACATCAAAACAGGTCTCGAAGCACCCACCTCTGCCCTAACTCAAGACCTCTTATTGCTTGGGCCCCTACTCAAATGTAGACAGCATACATAAAGCCTCGTGAATGGATATGTATGAGAAACTGAGATTAGAAATGAAGATGCACTTCCAAACAACTAGATGCTGAATCTCCCACTTGGAAAATGGCACCTGCAGTGGCACTTTTGCCTAGAGTCCTGAAAGTGTAATGCACAGCACATGACAAGGGCCCAGATAGTAGTGCTGGCATCTTGGGCTCTAGACTGCCTAAGAAGTCTTCCTCTCTGTCACATGAGAGATGCACCCCTGAAAATCATCCAATGGTCCCTGAATGAGAGCACACCAATATGCTGTCTTGGGACAATTCCTGGGATAGAGTTGGAGTGAGATTGATTGAGAGGAGAAAGAGTGCATTGCACTATATGGTGACAGAGCAAGTCTGTGAACATGTACTGCTAAGCTTCACAAGTAAAGACATACTATTGCTATTGATTGAGGTAGAAAAAAATAGAGAAGGCTATCTTGGCTATCTGGGGAATAGAGAAGGCAGCATATCAACAGAATGTATATACTATTTGTTAGGTCACACTCCCAGCAGGACCTCCAGAATGTTGGGTTAGGCTCGCTGGGGATGTGGGTGTCTGGGTGTGTGATCTGATGTCACACCAAAGGTACAAAGAATTGCACAGAAATTAGATTAAGAAATATAGTTTATTTAGAAACTAAATTAGAAAGAATGAGAGAGAGAGAGAGAGAGAGGAGATTCACTTCCCCAAGATAGGGGAGGGGGCCAAACTTTAAGAAAGCATGACCTGGCCATAGCTCAAAGAGCACATGGCCACACCATAGCTTAGCAAGGCAGTGGTAGCTGATTGCTCATGGTTGTATCCTTTTAATCCTTCCCTTTGGTGGGAGAAGGTCATTAAGGTGATTGGGTAGTGGTCTGTTTCATACCATTACAAAGAGACAAGTAAGCACAGGTACTGACAACAGGTGATGGACAGTAGGCAGGTAGGTGGGTTAGTCACATGGTTTGTTGCCATGGTGGTGGGCTAGAGGGGAGGAGACATGGGGAGGGTTTTTTTCTGCAAGAGATCTGTCAGACATATCCAATCCACAAGCTCCTTAGCAAAAAGATGATCCTATTATCATTTCTACAGCTTCGGTCAGCTAAGTGGTGATCTTTGACCTTACACCTTCAACAAGGAACCTGAAAGTTTCTTAGAGATTATTATGCTAAACCATGTATTGAAAGGTTGGGTTGTCCTTGTCTTGCATCGGATGGGGTTTTCCTTTGTTTTGCCAAGGAGGTGGGAAAGGCTGCCAACTTGGCCTGCAATAAAATGTCTGAACACTTCCTAAAATCTGTCTTTTGGAAATTTATCTATCTGTGACTAACCTATGCTAGATTCAAAGAGTGTCAGTCTAAGCACAAATGGTTATACTGAGGCAAAATGTGAACTAAGTTTATTCTAAGTTTCTCAGGGTTCCTCCTTTCACTATGATTTACCCAACCATGAGGATACTATCAGGGATCAAATAAGAGGTAGGTGTATTATACAGGGTTTTCTAGAGAAACAGAGCCTATAGGATATGTTTGTTATATGGTTAGTTCACATAATTATGAAGTCCCGAGATCTGCAGGGTAAGTGAACAAGCTGGCGACTCAGGAGAGCTAATGGTTCTGATTCAATCCAAAGGCCAGTAGATCTTAAACCCTGAGGGCCTGTAAACATAAGATTCCAGAAAGTTAATATTTCAACTCAAGTCTAAAGGCAGGGAAAAAGCCATTGTCTCAGTCTGAAGGCCATCGGGCAAGAATTCTCTCTTATTTGGGGGAGAGTCAACATTTTGTTCTATTCAGGCCTTCAATTGATTGGATGAGAACCACCCTCATTAGGAAGTGCAATCTTCTTTACCCAGTCTTCCAATTTATTATTTTAAAGTTTTCTCAGAGCTTAGGGCATGAAATAGAGCCAGCTTCCTAAAGGAGTAGCCTGGGGAAGCAGAACTGATTTAAATGTTAATCTCACCCCAAAACGACCTTATCAAAACACCCAGAATAATGTTTGACAAAATATCTGAGCACCCTTGGCCCAAGTTAACACATAATATTAACCATCACAGTAAGCAAAACAACATCAATTAGCCACCTTCAGTAAATAATGAGTCTCTAAGATCAGGGCTCTTTTTAATTAACTGTACCAGGAATTGAATGGTGAAAATGGCAAGACCTCAAATGAACCCCATGTGAAAAGGCTCATTTCACTCCTTCTCCTTTGGGAGGGAGGAAGATTCAAAAGAAGTCATGAGCAAATGGAAACCTAATTTTATGCATATTCCAACCTAGTGCTGCTTATGGGCTTCTCAACCCAAAGGAGGAACCCTGGTAGCCAAGGCATGAAGAAACGCCATGTTCTAATGTCAGACAGACCGGAACAGCCATAGGGCCATTTATTCAGTTATAAGCAATCCTGGAAGGCCTTAGCAAAGCCAGACACAACTTGAATGCAACCCTTCTGTGTGACTGGTCCCAGAACACCTGCATCAGTAAGGCTAAAACAACTGTTTTTCTTGGAAAAGGCCAACACCAGAAGCTCTTGGAAAATCCAGCATGAATTAATAATGACCTTTCTGCATGCCCCCAAAAAGGGTGATGTCACTGATAAGAAGTAAATATACTACCATGTATGGAAGCAAAACAGAGAAAAACGCATGAGACAATATCATAATTTTAAATGGTGGTCAGGAGCCAGGCTCAGTGGCTCAGCCTGTAATCCCGCACTTTTGGGAGGCTGAGGTGAGTGGATTGCCTGAGCCCGCGGGTTCGAGACCCGCCTGGGCAGGTGAGACCTCATCTCTACAATAAATCAAAATATCAGCTGGGTGTGGTAGCGCGCATCTGTAATTCCGGCTACTCAGAATGCTGAGGCAGAAGGATAGCCGGAGCCCAGCAGGTCAAGGCTGCCATGGCCGGGAGCGGCCACTGCACTCTAGTCTGGGTGACAGAGTGAGACTCCAACTCAAAAATAAAATAAAATAAAATAAAATAAAATAGTGGTCAGAATTGATGAAGATGGTCAATTGAGATATAAATGGCTGGTTTTCCTGGATAAAAGAGGCATTGTGTTTTCTCACATCTTGTGCTTGAAAGGTTTCTTCTAGTTGCCGTTCAGTCGTATGTCCCATGGCCAAAGGATGAAAGTAGCTTCTCCAAGAAACAACCACCTAGGGGAGGTCATATGGGAACTCAAAGAGAGTACCTCTTTATCCTCTTAAGTTGCTGATCCAGAACTCCTGCCAAGATGGCTCTGTGAGACCCTGGTACATAGTGATCTTATGGAGCAGCATGCTTCACTGATGATGATGATGATAATCACTGCTAAAATTGCTTTTGCTGTCATTAATAGCTGTAATTTATTATTTGTATGTCTTCTCAGAGCTTGGGGCATGAGATAGGGCCAGCCTGCCAGGGAAGCAGCCTGGGGAAATAAGTTTTGGAAGTGGATTGTCCTCTCTCACACCTACTAGCTGCAGGGCTGTAATGCAAACTTGCTGTACTATTCTAGAATAGACTATTCTGTCCTAGAACCAAGAAAACATGCTGGATAGATGAAATGTGTAAGGACAAATGAACATCATGCAATCTGGGATTCATTGTGGAAGCCAGCCCCTAAGATGGCCCTGATGATCCTAGCCCCCTGACCTCCAGTACAGTTCTCTCCATGCTGGGTAAGACTGTCCTGTGTAACCAATAGGAAACTGTAGAAATGATGCTGTGAGACTTTCAAGACTAGGACATAAAAACGTTGCTTCCTCTTGGACTACTTGCTCTGGGGAAAGACAGCCATCCCATGATGGGGATACTCACATAACACTATGGAGAAGTTTATGAGGTGAGAAACCAAGGGCCCCAGCCATCAGCACCAACTTGCCAACCATGTCAGTGACATCTTGGAAGTGAATCCTCCAGTTCCAATTAAGCTTTTAGATGACCGCAGCCCTAGTTGACTTCATGACTGCAGCCTCATGAGAGACCCTGAGCCAGAACTGCCCAGCCAAGCTGCTCCCAAAATCCTGAGCCACAGAAACTGAGAGATTAAAAAGAAATGTGAATTGTTACTTTAAGCTGCTAAGATTTAGAATATTTTTGCTATGTAGCAATAGATAACTAAAGCTAACATAGATAGAAAGCAAGCAAGGAGCTTATGAGATATAGGCAAAACACATAGGATGTGTGAAATACAGATGATGAGTAAGCAAGTAGCTTGTGAGATAAACAGAATTTATAAGATATGCTAATCGTGGATAATAAGTCAGCAACCTGTAAGACATGCTAAAGATACGGAGGGTGGGGGAGCAAGAAAACCCAGAGTTGTCTTATTTATTTATTTATTTATTGGAGGGCAGGTCCCTTGTAGTACATGAGGTTAGTTCCACCTGATCAAACAGCCAATTGAAGTTTTTATCTGGGAGTTTTCAAACGGTTGCATCATGATTTGAGGAAGAAACATCCCAAGTTGTGGTGAACAGATGACTGGTTCTTCCGCCACGATAACACACCTGCTTATAACGTGCTGAGTATTCAGTAGTTTTTGGCCAAAAATGGCATGAACCCCATGCCCCATCCTCCCTGTTCACCCAGTCTTGCCCTGAGAAACTTTTTCTTGTTTCCTTGAATGAAAAAAAAGTCCTCAAAGGGAAACATTTTGTTGATGTGGAAGAGGTGAAACAAAAAAACGGCAGAAATACTCAAAGTGAGCCGGGCTCGGTGGCTCAGCCCGTAATCCCAGCACTTTGGGAGGCTGAGGTGAGTGGATTGCCTGAGCCCGCAGGTTCGAGACCCGCCTGAGCAACTTGGCGAGACCTCATCTCTACAATAAATAAAAAAATTAGCCGGGTGTGGTAGCGCGCGCCTGTAGTTCCAGCTACTTGGAAAGCTGAGGCGGAAGGATAGCCAGAGCCCGGCAGGTCGAGGCTGTGGTGGCCGGGAGCATGCCACTCACTCCAGTCTGGGTGACAGAGTGAGACTCCAACTCAAAAAAAAAATACTAAAAGTGACGAGTTCAAACACTTTTGAGCAGTGGAAAAAGCACCTCGATAGGCATGTTGCATCAGATGGAGAGAACTTTGAAGGTGTCTGAAGTTTAAACATGTAAACATAAATGCATAATTTTTTATAAATAAAGACCAACTTTGGGGATCCCACTCATATACAGAATAAACAGAATGTATGATGAAACAAATAAGAGTGTTACTATCTATAGGTAGATAGAAAGTCATGGAAAGAACACGTCCTGAGAACACAACATGACCATGTCACCTCTGAGCTGAAAGCTTTATCCCCCTAAATCAGTGACCCACTGGTTGACATGCATATGGTCTCGTTTTGGCCCCAGGTGCTCTTTGCAAGAAAGGCAAATGATATCCTTGACTGTTTGGAAAGCTAACTGGCAAGCGATACTATGACCAAGCATCCTTGTTCTTGCCCCTGTGTTTGTCCTATCAGAGATCAAATGCATGCCTTGGCTCAAGAGACCTTGTGTGTCTTGGGCCTTCTTCCTCTAAGTTCAGTTCTGACCCTCATAACCGTACTGTCAGCAGGGAGTGCTGACGCAGCTGGGGGGCAGGGGACATAAGAGCACTATATACCCATGGATTTAGGGAATACAGTCCTTCCACTTGTGGGCACTCATCCTTAAGTGAGCTAACTTGTCCTATCCTTCTCCCCTTGCTTTTGTTTTATGTTTTAAACAGGCTTAGTAAACTGAGAGTTTCAGGCCCTTTAATGTGGTCTGTGAGTCTTCCTATTGGAGACCTCTGAGATAAGTTATCTACTTAGAGCCTACATTGCACTGAGGTAACTTCCCACATCAGTGAGACCTTTGGAAAGTCACTTACCACTCTGTTTTTCAACTTTCTTATTTAAAAATAAATAGAGCTAATGCTACTCACTTGACAGTACTGTAAGGAAAAATGAGATGCTTGGGAGAAGACATAATAAAGTACCAGACACAAGGTAGACACTTACAAAAATATTATTCCCTCTGCCTTTGTGTGGCCCTGCACCTTGCCTCTAACTCTCAGCTAGGTCATCTATTAAAGGTCTATTATAATACCTACCTCATAGAGTTGCTATGAGGATTAAATAAAAATGTTCCTAAAAGTGCCTAGTAGGGGTTCTTATGCTCAGTGGATAGCCAATCCATTTTAAGTTTCTGTCTTCCTTTCCCTACAAATAAAACAAAAAGAGTACAACAGCCTCCTCTGTGATATAATTTCCAAAATATGGGAAATTCCTCCCTCCCCACCCCCAACTCAGATTATATCCCTCACCTATTCTCCGGACTCCCATTCCTTTGGAGGGTGAGAGCTTTTGTTCCTTAATGGAGAATTACAACTCATCCTGGAGGAAGAAACCAAATGACTTAAATTCACCCTAAGACACAAATGACTAACAATAGATCCTTGCTCAGAAAGAAAGAATTTATTGGGAGAGGAAGGAGGGATAAGAAGACAAGGTTCAGAGGAAGGGCACTCAGAAGTGAGAGAGAAGAGAAAGGCGTCCAGAAGCAAGGCCTGGAACAAGGTCATAACAAAGACACATCTAGCCCAGTAGATCTGTCCAGAACAGGCCATGCCAAGAAAGCCCTAACCAAAAGGATCCCCTTCCTGTGAGAGCCCCTTCCTCAGAGAGACCCTCCAAAGACAGCCTCTCTCTTAGGCAGCCTCTCTCAAGACAGCCCCTTCCTCAGACGGCCCTTCTCAAAGAGAACCCTCCCACACAGAGAGCACCTTTGTCAGAGAGCTCCCCTCAAAGATACTCACTTCCTTAGACAGCCTCTCCCAAGAGAGCCCTCCCTCACAGAGGCCATCCCTCCAAGCCAGCTCCTTGGAGAAAATGTGAAGCCCTCAAGGGTGCAGGCATCAATAGCCAAGAATGGAGCAAGGTCCTAAGAAAAGGGTTTGCAGTAAGCTGGAATGGTTCGCCTCCTGGAGAAAGGTCCACCACCTCTCCTGTCCTAAAGCCTTCTCCCTCACCTCAGGATTAGGGGAGAGAATTGTGAAACTTGTGACTTGGACCAAAAGTGGCCCTCTAGGGTGGGTTTCAAGCTAGACCACCCGAGTCCCAGAGCAGTCTGACAGCATAGACAGAGATGGCAGACTGCAGTGGGAAGCATGTTAGGTTTAGAGTCAAAAGCTCCAGTTTCAAATTTCAGCTTCACACCTTATTAGGGTTATGACCTGCACAAAGTCACATAACATCTCAGTCTCAGTCAGTCTCAGTCAGTCTCAGTCAGAGTCACCGGAGCAAAACGGGGATCATCGCACTTCCTGCAGAACAGATTTACCTGAAATCTGCAAAGCTTAAGCTTCTCACCACCCCCTTCACTTCATAGTCCTGCGAGTGTTGAGAGTTTCTAAGTTGAAAAGTGTTCTTGGGGGAAGGGGAAGCCAGGTTGCCCACACTGTAAGCTTTCCTGGTAAGTTGCCTAAAGAGATCTCAGAAGAGACCTGACTCTCTAGGACTGTAGTCATTTTGTATGTGTAGGATACATTTTGTGTCATTCTGAACCAATATTCACCTCTGTATCTATTTTATATTCGCGATTTTGTTGACTTTTTCTTAAAGCTCTCTCCCCTCAATTATGCAAGTTTCAGATGCCACAAAGCCTGAATCCACCCAAGGACCTTGGAGGGTTGTTACGTGGATGAGATGAAGTGGCCACAAAACAGTGATTGGCTCACAGGAAGCTAGACATAAATGCTTATTAAATCTGATTTGGCAGACCCCGCTTAGCACCCGCCCACCCAGGTGAGGTATGGCAGGAGGAGAAAGGCCACCTAAGAGGCCTCCCAGGGTTCAGAGGCAGACGGTAGAGTTGGTGGTAAGTCTGCCACCCTCCCACCAGGGCCCCTCTGAACAGACAGGGCCGGATGATGTAGTGACTTTATTCAGTGGATAAACATTCAATTCAGCTTGCTGGAGGCCCCCAGCCTTGTATTACTGTTGACACGAAGCAGATTCCCTTTCTCTAAACCATTGTTTATATCTTAGCCAAGTGTCCTACATAAATCTCAAATTCAACCACCAGACTCTCTGGCTGCTACAGAAATGACCACGACCAAATACAAAATAACCTAATAAGGAGGTTACAGCAAGAGATGGAGGAATCTCCCCCACAAAACGTAGCCTTGGGGCACGGACCAGGCAACCCTGTTGTAAGGCTCTCTAAAATCGGGGACCAGAACAGGGATGGAAGCAGTTCTGGCCACAGTAAAGGTTATTTTGGAGAACTGGGTCTCAACCAAGGGACCAGGCCTATGAAATACACGTTCAGTTCAACACAGGTTCGGAGAACATTCTGAAGTCCCGGTTCAATTGTTCTAAGAAAAACGTAGGCTCGGTTCCAGTTCAAGCTTGTTTCTCAATAAGGGGTTTAAAAAAAAAAGAATATAAACTTTGTAATAGCTTTGTGGTTCCATAAATTAATATCAGGGCTTGGTTAGAGCTCAGCACAGTTGTGTGGTGAATTGTGGTTTGGGGCTCACGGTCTGGCTGAGGTCCCTGATTTGAAGGCCTCAAAGCCCCGAGAGCCAAGGCTTGAAGGGGCAGAAGCAAAATTTTTTCCCTTGCAGTAGGAGCTAGGAGCTGAATGCAATTCGTCTCATCTGGCAAGGGACAGCTCAAACACAGCACCCCCAGCTACAGCAATTGGGCGGGGATGGGGAATGGGGGTGGATGGGACCTTTCTTTCTTTTCTGCCATCTTAAAGAGCCTAGCCCAAAGTAGCTGTTATTTTCAATAATAATTTAAAAGAGCAAGAGTAATTCTTGGGGAACGGAAAGGGTATCTTTCTATTTAGATTCTGGACTTGATTATAAATCCTAGAGCTTGGCTGCTCCATGGGGACCTCGCTTTCTCCAGGCTCCCCCTGGCTACATGGCTAACTGACTACTGCCATCTAGTGGATTTGGAGGCCTTTGAGGATCTAAAGCCTGACGACAGGACGTTGGGCATTGATCTTAAGAGAGGCCCTGCCTAATTAGGGCAGCAGATGTTAGTGTGGCCTATAGGTAGGATTATAGATCAATCAACCTTGGATATCCCCACACGCAATTTCTCTTCTTTGTCCTAGATTAAAAGAGGAAAGAAATAAAAAATTGAGTGCCTATAGGTCATCAATGTTCCAGAGTTTGACAATTAGCATCAAAACTGCCACTCTGAGTTTTGCAAAGGCTCAGCCTGAAGGCCGTAGATAACAGCCTCACTGCTCTGTTCCGAGTGATCTACGCAGCCCGCTGCAGTGGTCAGGCTGGGCCTGAGGTATGACTGGGGTGGAGGAAAGAAGCCCTTATCCAGCAAACAGAAATCTTAGCCCCTGCAGTCATTCTCATATGGGGCTGTGCCAATCTGTTCAGGCAGCCCTCAGGTGATGGGTATGAAACGCCCTTTTTTGGAAAGAAAAAGAGGAGCTAGGCCTGGATCCCAGAACTGCACTCCTGGTGCAGCTTCTGGTTACCTAAAGTGGTTGTTACCAGGACAGATACAGATGTGTAGATGCTCAGGGACAGAATACATCAAAGAACTGCTAATCTGGAGTCTTCAGGGAGTTTAAGGAACAAATCAGATTGACTACATAAGGAATCAGCAAATGTGCATAAGTTAGTCCTTAAGATGAATGGGAAACTTGGTATGACCCAAAATATTTGAATCAACAACCACATAAGGACACAAACCAAATCTACAAAAAGCATTTGGCTTAAGTCTGCAAATATTTCTTTTCCAGTTACTGTAGCTTCCTTCTCTTTTAGCTTACAACCCAATCCCTCCCACAGCCCAGTGAGCCTATGAGGTTTCCATCCAAAGCTGGGAATGGACCCAAATCCCTCCCCCACCCCCATCACCACTCCAGGCTTCAGTTTCCTTATCTGGAAAAGAAAAAGGGTGGGTTTGATTACCCCTCAGATCTCTTCCAGCCGAATTTGTACTCTTCGAGTCTAAATTTTCTTTTGCAAGGTTTATTCAAATTTGGGTGACATGTGTTTAAGGTTTGGGACAGACTGAACTCAGAATCTTTTGCCATCATCTGGAGTATCTCCCAAGAAGTGTGCCATCCAGAAAAGGAGACTGTTTTGGCTTGAATATGAACTTAAGCAACATTCGAGCGAGATGTGTTAAAACAAGTGGTTTTTGTTGTTGTTGTTGATTTCTTTAGAGATGAGGTCTTGCTCGGTGGCCCCCTGACAGTGGTGTGATCACAGCTCACTGCAACTTAAAACAATTTTTGGCTGGGCGTAGTGGCTCACCCCTGTAATCCCAGCACTGTGGGAGGCTAAGACAAGAGGACTGTTTGAGACCAGCCTAGGCAACATAACGAGACTTCATCTCTACAAAATAAAAATAAGCCAGGTGTGGGAGCATGCACCTGTAGTTCCAGCTACTCAGAAGGCTGAGGCGGAAGGATTGCCTGAGCCCAGAAGGTCAAGGCTGCAGTGAGCTGTAATCATGCCACTGTACTCCAGGCCTGGGCAACATAGATTTTGACTTTAAAAAAAATTGTAAAGCAGACCTAACAACAAGACAGCCTACTTGGGTTCTAGCCGGCCTCTAACCCATTGTGTGGCCTTGGCAAGTCATTCTTTCATGCAGATTTTGCTTTCTACATCTGAAGAAAACAAAATAAAATAATAATCCTCCCTCTCAGGGTTGTTGGGAGAAAAAAAAAATGGATGTGGAAAGTATTTCCTTTAAAAGTTTAATATGAATTTAAAGTACCATTTTTCTGTTTAGGTTAAGTTAAGTCTATTTAATATTATAAATCTCTTCCAGATGACACCCATTAAACAAACAGCCAAACAGTCCATATCTGAAAGACCACAGACTTTGCTTTTGAAAAAAAGAAGTGAAGCCAAGCCTGAGATAAATCAGTCCTTTTAACATAGGGGAATGGTTTGGGGCTGTTCCTTCCAGTCCTCAGACGTTTATTGGCTGGATCTGGAGATGGGAAATAGAAACAGAAGATGGTCTGGACGCCATTGGCATGTTGCTTTTGGTCGATGGCAATGAGAGCAGATCTCCACATTTTTACCTGGAAGATTTGACATTCCTTCCCCTCCCCCACCATAAACCACTACGTAAAAGAGCAGAGAACCCGCAAACGGCACAACGTGATTCATAATTGTCAATAACATTTGTGTCATTTTGATGCTCTAACTCTATTACGTTAATTGCTTTCCTCTCTACACTTTATTTTAAGGTGAACATTAATTGATTCCCAACTGTAATCACAATTATGGTGAGTTATTCTGATTAATGGAAGATGTGATTAATAGGTAGGAAGGTGCAACTGCTTCTCCTTCCCAGGGAAGAGATGATATATGTGGTGATAGCTCTGCTGTAGGCTGCATTTTCCCCAAGAATTCAGAGCTAATGCACAGCCATCGATCGCCATCTTCCATTGTTCTCCCCAGTTGACCGGATGCCACTCCCATTCAGTCCTTGCTATTTCTCTTTGCTCACCGACTGCCCATGCTTCCTTCAGGAACTCTCCT
Source organism: Carlito syrichta (assembly GCF_000164805.1). Lineage (NCBI taxonomy): Eukaryota > Metazoa > Chordata > Mammalia > Primates > Tarsiidae > Carlito > Carlito syrichta. The sequence continues at coordinate 400,359 of NW_007258045.1, read as the reverse complement.
CTTCTAGAACTCTAGTGTGAGAAAAGAGATGCTGGCATGTCAGCTCTTGATTGTGAAATCTGTATCACCCATTTTGGTGTAGTCAAGATGGGCAACATGATGGGTATCAGGGCCCAACCCGGAAAAGACACTGAAGTGGGTAAAGGAGAAAAACAGTGATTCATCTCTGTACTCCAATCTCTAGCATCTCCCTGGCACATGGTAGCTACCCACCACATGGTGTTTGAAAAGGAAGAGGGGCCAATGAGATGTATCTTCCCTTTCTACGTTCCTTGACTATGTCACCTAGCTTTGAGTCACCCCACTGTGTTCCTGGGCTCTCCTTTGCCAGTCCACTCAATCTTGTACTCCTGAAGAGGATTCTCCTCTCTAAACCTCTCTCCTTTACATTATAGCTCACCCATCCTGTGTCTGGCTCTGTGAGTGCCTTGCTAGGAGACAGGGTAGCTCAGCAGATGTACCCACTGGTATGAGAACTCAGAATAAAATAACCAACTCTCCCCAGTAATCTCTTGATGGGAACCTTGCCCACACCTCTTTATGACTCCTTTGACCTTGGTCAAACTTCCTTCCCAGCCTCACACAACATCCCCTCCTGCCTAACCTACTTCTTCTTCACATCCCAGTCATAGGTATCCTGTAACCTGGTCACTTACTGGTTCAGTGGTATCTTCTGTGTAGGAGAAGCTTCAGACCGTTGGTAAGGAGAACTAGAAGACTTACCTTGAAGCTACAGTGTGTGGCAAGCACTGAGATGTTGCTTATAGTTTTTATTTAGGGTGGCTAAGGGCCTCCCACGGAGAATTTTTGTAGGAAGCTAATGTTTGCAGGCTGTGGTACCATCAGCTTCCAATAGTGTCCTACATTCATGCTTATATTTGCTTTCTGGGGCAGGAAAGACTTTATCTCTGTCAGCTGTCTGATAAGATTCTTTTTCTTTTTTTAGGTTGGAAAATATTGTTTAGTTAGAAAGTAAATGATGGGGGGAGATTCACCTCCCCAGGATAGGGGAGGGTGTCAAAGCTAGGAAACATGGTGGCCATAGCTCAAAGTGCCATGTGGCCTGGCCAGTGCCGTAAAAACAATGGCCATCTGATGAGATTCTACTCATTCCCTAGGCTTCATCCTAAATGTAAGATCTTTCCAACCTGGGTGGCCTCCATGCTGGGCAGAATGCACTTCCTCCCTTGGGGCTGGGAGGCAGCCTGGTCACACCTTGACACAACTCCTCACCACTGTTCAGCAGCATCACAACCTTGTGGCCCAGATGTCTGCTATTCCTCTTCTGCGTCAAATGTCTGGAGCCTTGAAGATGTTATTGAGGTTTGCACCTGCCCAAAGACAGCCAGCAGAGAGGGCAAGAAATGGATAAACCCAGCCTACACTCTGCTTGCCCATCCCTGCTCACTGGCCTGAGACTGAACCACCTGCAAGAAGGGAGATTTTTCTTCCCATAAAGGTTCTACCCTTAGCCGACCATGCCCTATGCTGACTGAGCAGTTTAGGGGGGCATGTCATTTTCTGCAGAACCTAAAGACACTCACAATAGCAAATACATGGAACCAACACTACTGCCCATCGAAAATGAACTAGATAAAGAAAATGTGGTACATATACATGATGGAGTATGACGCAGTCATAACGAGGAACAAAATCATGGACTTCACAGCAAACTGAATGGAGTCAGACCCCATCATACTTAGTGATCTATCACAGAAACAAAGTACTGAATACCACATGTTCTCACTCATAAGTGGGACCTGAACATTAATTGCCCTAGCACAAGGTAGGGACCGGCAGCCACTGGGCACTGCCAGGGGAGAAAGGGAGTGGCGGGGAGCACGTGACAACACAAAACACACCTGGTCCTACAGCAGGGGGAGCAAGAGCCAGGTGGAGGCCCAAACTTCACGGGCATGCAGCCTATATGTATAGTCCATCCATACTTGTATCCTATAATAAAATAAAATTGTAAAGAAAGACACTGGTGTGTGCTCAGAGCAGTCCCACCTGATTCTATGGGCATGATTCTTTTGGCTCAACCCATGGGGTGACCTTTTCTTTATCATAAATAAGCAGTCACATGTCAATGTTATGACTTTTGTGTAGACTTTTGAAAATCTCCTGGGGAAGAAGATGAGTTTTGTGTCTCACACACTGCAATATACAACCTTACTAATCTCTTCCTGGCCCATTTGTGTCTGCCCCCAAGTCCACTCCCATGAGGAGCACAACCAGACCCCCTCCTCCAGGCCCAGCCACTCGCCGTGACAACCCCTGACTCTGTCCTTCACCTTTTTCCTCCTGATCTCCCTCCTCCCTACACATAGCTATGACCCAAGACTACCCCAGCCTCTACCTCAGACCTTCAAACTCTCTTCCATCACGGCTCAGTAGATAAGTTTCAGCTCCCAGGAGGCCTTGTTTCCCCACTTTACTGCTTTCTCCCGTGCCCCACACCCAGACTACCAATTATAAATTTTAAAAATACCCTTCCATTATAATTTATGAGTTAATCTACCAATTAGGAAGTGAGTTCCATGCGGATATGGATTGTGTATTATTTGCCTTCATCTATCTAGTCTGACTTAGATTCAAACTCCAGCTTTTTCACATACTGACCCCGGACTAGTCACTCAACTTCTCTGAGCCTTTGTTTCCTCATCCATAAAATGAAGGTGATAATTATGCCTATTTCAGAGGGCTATTGTAAGGATTGAATGAGATAGTGCACATAAAAGACTTAGTGTATAAGCATCGGATGAATGTTAGGTATTGTTATTAGTGCATTATTAGGTCTCATTGGTTATTACTATCATTGGGTATTAGCAGAATGATTACAGAATAGAACTGCAATCATCTCCCCCTCCCTGACAGTTGCCATCAAGCATGGGGTGACATCAGGTCTATCCCTGTATTCCAACCACCATCATCATCAATAGTACACAAATGCCTTCTCTCAGAATATCATGCCAGATATGTATTTGCACATGAGACAGAGGGACTTCTTTGTCCAAATCATGAAACTGTGTCTCACCCACATGCATCAGTTTGGTTCTAGGATTGTACATCTTGAGGCTCTGTGGTAGCTGGGTCTTCCCTCAGCCTCAGGGCCTTGCTGCTCTTAATTGGTTTGGTTTCAAAATAGCTCAGCCCTTCCAGGCAGAGGAAGCTGTAGGCTAGGTCCTGATGGACAGTTAAGAGATGTGTGTGGGCATGAGTATATGTAAATATTTAACCACCTCAGAAGAACTGAGATTCAGAGCTGTGGACCTGTGTTTGAAAGATTATGTTACAAGTCGGAGCCTTCAGCAAAAACCTTGCTCTGAAACTGCCACTGAAAAAACAGGTGCTTTTTCAATTTGGTTCAGTTCCACAGATTGGTATTGAGGCCCTAAGCACCCAGCGCTGTGGCAGACTGTCTTGTGCAGGGGTCCCGAACCCCTGGGCCATGGACCAGTGCCAGTCTGTGGCCTGTTAGGAACTGGGCCACACCACAGGTGAACAGTGGGTGAGTGGAGTTCCGCATTCTGTCAGATCAGCCACGGCATTAGATTCTCATAGGAGTAAGACCTCGACTGTGAACTGTACATGTGAGGGATGTAAGTTGCACATTCCTTATGAGAATCTAATGCCTGATGATTCCCCTCCTCACCACCATTCGTGGAAAAATTGCCTTCCACAAAACCAGTCCCTGATGCCAGAAAGGTTGGGAACCACTGGTCTAATGGATCCAAACAGTGTGCCCTATTACAATAATGCGGTATAACAAAATACCTACCACACTTGAGTTTTCTTTCTCACACACAGGAGCTCAGCTGGAGTCAGGTGGTCCAGGCTGGGCTTGGCTGTGGGTCTGTGGGTCAGCTGGTTCCTATGTCCCATGTGTTTCTCATCCTCTGTGGGTCCATCAGCTGCTCCAAGAATGTTTTTCTCATGACCATGGCAAAAGAGAAAAGCCCAAGCCCAATCATGCAAGCCCCTGCTTTGTCCTATTTACTGGTGTTTCATTGACCAAAGCAATCACCTGTTCAAGTCCCACATTAAAGGGCAAGAAGGTATACTCCACCCACCATGCAGCCAAACCAAGCACACTGCCAAGTTCTGTGAAGTAGGGGAATAGACATACCATCACCAATGAGGTGATGGGGGATAGTGAATATTATATGCAATAATCCAATCTACCACATGCCTAAATTTTGATTCGGTATAAACAAGAGTTTTATCTGAACTGCAGAAGTGAGCTCAGGCTTCCCCTAAAAGAGGGAGTCATTGTGCAACATGAGTGTGATTTTTGTTGTTGCTTGTTTTGAGTTATATCTGAAGCAAGCAGGACAAGGAAGAAACAGCACTAGGACTCAGGGCTGGTCATTCATTCTCTGGGTCTCTAGGAGTGTAGCAGCATCCACACTTGGGCTACTCCTTTAAGTTCTCAGGCAATGAGGTGCTTTTGAAGCTTCAAATTCTTATTTTAAAATGCTTGTTTTGGCTGGGCGCAGTGGCTCACACCTATGATCCCAGCACGTTGGGAGGCCAAAGTGAGAGGATTACTTGAGCCCACGAATTCAAGAGCAACCTGGGCAACTTGGTGAGACTTCATCTCTACAATAAACTTAAAAAATATTAGCTAGGTGTGATGGCACATGCCTATAGTTCCAGCTACTTGGAAGGCTGAGGTGGAAGGATCACCTGAGCCCTTCAGGTCAAGGCTGAGAGCATGCCACTGCATTCCAGCCTGGGTGACAGAGTGAGACTGTCTCCAAAAAAAATTGCTTGTTTTATCCTTTCCAATTTTGAGATCATTCTCTTTGATGGACTTAATCAAGAGTTTCTGGCCAGAGGTTCCTGAAAGTGTAAGCAGAATGTTACGTGAAGGGTCCATAGTTTCATCAGGTTGTCAGATGGGCCAGTGATTAAAATAGGAGGATGTTATGCTGGCCTTCCACAAGAAGGGCAAATGGAAACTTCTGAAACAAAAACTCAGTGTTGAATTGCAATAGAAATCCACACTGATCATTAGGGAGATGGTCTCCGAATCCATGTAAAATAGTGATTCTCTTCTCTATGGCTACATTCTCATCAAAATAGCCAAGTCAACTTATTTTCTTTTGGGAAATCTGTAGATTTCAGGAAGAAATTTAGCAATGACTCCCATAATACTCTTGTAATCAAGCTAAAAATAGGGGCAATATAATAATAGGGTGAGGTCAATTCTCAGTTATTTAGAGTGCTATTTAGTAAACATTGATGAAGGTCACCCTGAAGGTCTGTCTCTGGCAATGTGCCTTGGGACTCTGTCCTTGTCCCTCCCCCATTCAACAGTTTTATCAATTACTTAAATGAAAAAAGCATCCGAAAGCACTCTAATCAAATCTGAGAGCAAAATCCACACTCAGAGTAATAGGCTAGAAGTTGCCGTTTAAATTTAACAAACACAATCACAAAACTTCAAATGCAGGCCCTGAAGCAGTGCAGGTTATGAAAGTCCTCTGCCTTGAAAATGGTTTAAGTAGAAAACGACTGGGGATCTCAGAGGGACCACAAGTTCAATATGAATCCAAAGGGTAATACAACTGCCCAGAGAGCTGATAAAAGCTCAGAAGCTACATTCATGGAATTAAGTCCCAGGTCAGAGAAAGTCATTGTCCCACTGGACACAATGCTGTTTCACATACTTTGGCCACCCCCAGCCATGACCAGGAATGATTCGATTTTCTAACCGGCTAGAAATACATCCTCCTCGTCTCTTGTTTTTGTCTGATATTCCTTTCTGAAACTCTATCTTTAGGCACAGAAGGCATAACTTTTGAATTAACAAACAAGCATTTCATGCATCTGACAAATATTTATTTAGCATCTGTCATATGCCAGGGATGATATTGAACACTGCGTCTAATGCTAAAGGTGATATGGGAACCAAGATAAACACCCAAGCCCACAGCAATGGGGGAAAATACACATACACACACACACACACACACACACATACACACACACACACTACAATGTGATATTGCTAGAACGATGGTGTTTGCAAAGGTGCTGTGTTAACACAGCTTTCCCCCGGGCAAAAAGTATATTCTTGGTTCACAGAAGGCAGCTTGGTGTTTTAGAGGGAACCAACATTGAAGTCATTTTATCCCAAGCACAGAGCCTGGCACATAGTAGATATTTACTAGGTGGTTGATGAATGAAGGAATAGGAAGGAAGACTGCCTGATAGACCCAAGATCAGTCCCAGCTCTGCCACTTACTGGCAGTGAGACCACCGGCAAGTCGAATTAATTCACTGAGCCTCGGTTTTCTCACAGATACAATACAAATGTTGACCCTCAGCTCACAGGTTGATTTGTGGATTTTTAAAAATGCAATGGGTTCCAAAAGACATACAGTGCCCATCAAGGTACCTATGACCTAGCTAGAATAAAGTCGTACTCATTGTTCCTCTGACTCATGTGCTGGTAAGATCATATTTAGATTATTCTGGGCACCATGTTTTAAGACAAGCACTTACAAATTATAGACTATTCAGAGAAAAGACCAAAATGACGAGAGGTTTCGGAAGCAGGAAAGGTTAAGGACTTGAAGAGGAGAAGACAATGTAAGCGTTTTCCTTGGCCTTCCATTCAGCCCCAAAAGGCAGCACCAAGCAAGGTGGAATTTGAGGAGTTCGATTTCAGCTTTGGCTAAAAAAAAAAATCTGACAATCATGGCCACCTAGAATCAAATGAGCTACCTTATCAACCAGGGAGCCCCTCATTGCCAGGACTTTTAATGCAGAGTCTGGAGAAACATCTGCCTAGAATGTTCAGACTGTTGTCTATTCAACAGAACATTTGTTGAGTGCCTACTACGTGTTCTCATCTTACTCCGGGGAACTTTGGATTAAGAAGAAAAAAAAAAGACATACCCCTGGATATAAAGCACTCACAAAAGCAAATGATTCTGTGCATAGTGCTACAAGCCGCCAGTAAGGGAATACAGAGGGTTTTCTAGAAGACCTTTTGCATTTGCATGGGAGGTGGGACACGATGACTTCTAAGGTCTCTAGGATCCTAGTTTATTCTGTCATTCTCTGTAAATCATAATCTCTTTCTGTGGGGCATTTCCTCAACTAATCCAAAGATTTTCCTCCAGAACCCTCGTGCTTTAGTGGTAAGACTCCGCACAAGCAAAAATAGGGATGCCTCTCTTATCAATCATACACTTTCTCCCCTAATCTGGTGGAAGGAATTTTTCTCTATCATAGTATTTGACCCACATCTGAACTAAACAGAAGACCCTGTTTAAATACAAAAGTAAATGGAGAAACAGGAACAAAATACATGAAAATTGCCTAAACTCACTGGTTCATTCACGGTAGAGCTGGGTAGAAAGAACTCAGGTCTCCTAAGTCTCATTTATGCTCTTGCCAACAGGCCGTAATGCATTTAGCTTTCTCCTTGTTGGATTTTGCCTCGGAAAGTACTTCCTTCCCTCAGCCTCCTCCCCTCCCCACATCCCCCCCAACCCCCACTCCGTTATTACAAGCCCAGAATCTGGCAGATGAATGACCTGGCTGATCTCCCAAGTTTCCCTGTGAAATGGAGAACCCGACATCCTTTACATTTGGAATTCCAAACACAGTCACTACTGTGTCAGAAAAATATTAACCGTTTGAGCAGTGGACCTTGCCACCAGCCCAGGAGAATGATAAGCGCGGGCAGAGAAGGAAAGCGGCTCACTGCCTTTGTTCAGCTCTAAGGGAAGATGCATGACCTAGTTTGGGTGGCGATGTTGTTTTTTAAAAATAAAATATGGGGATTCGGATGCCTGTGCCAAGAGCATTTGCTCCACGGGGAAATGGCCTTCTCTGAGAGACCAATCAATGTGTGCCTTGGCTTATTTATTCGGCTTCCCTTTGAGGTTGAAGTGGCAACTGTCGGGCAGGTCCTGAGGCCGGGGCTTCTGCAAATGTTGAGCCATTTGGAATGCTGGCGGGTCCCTTGTTATTTTTTATCTCTCTGAGTGAATCACTCTGACAGCCTGACAAGGCTGCTGAGAGACAGCGTGAGGCACCTGTTTAGACAGTTGTCCCATCAGACTGAGTCGCCTGCTGTCTCTTCCCAAGCAGGGGGTCAGGGCAGGGAGGAGATGGGTAAAGGGTGTGGGACTGAGCAGAAAGCCACACTGTCACCTGAGGATGTCCCTCGGCCAAGTGCCTGGCAGACTCCTCCTAAGGCATCCCAAGCTGCCGCCCCCCACCCCCAGACTGCTTGAAATTCTCATCTGGATCAAGCAGGTGATTTATGTGATTTGCTTTCAGAAATCCCAAAGACAAAACATCGGAAAATTTCTAGACTTTCATCCGTGGAAGACTGAGTTGTGAAGGGCATTTCCTAAAAAAAATTTCCTATTTTGGGCAACAGCATTATCCTTGGAATATGACCCATACACACACGTACACCCACATCTACCTGCACTCATTCACACACACACACACACACACACACACACACCATGTGCACTTGTACCTCCTAATCCTCTTACCCTGCTTTATTTATCTCCATAGCACTTAATTTTTTTGGAGTCACTTATTTGTTTACCATCCGTCTCTTTCCCCTAGAGAATATTAGTTCCATGAGGGCAAGGACTTTGTCAGTTGTTCATTGCTGCAGCCCCAGCCCATAAAACAGGGATTTGCACATAGTTGGTTCTCATTAAATAACAGTCTCTTCACTTGTGGCCTGAAGTCCTATTATTGGAGATTTATTAACTTAGTTTTCAAAGGCGTCGAAGATATTAACATGCAAACATCCCTAGAATAGCATTTTAAGCCTTAATAATAGTGCTCAGCTAATAAGTTTTGAGGGCAGAAGAGTCTGACATGACATTAGGAAGCACAGATACTTTCTAGAATTATGCTTGAGAGGAAAGTATCCCAGGTAAAGAGGACCTAGAACCAAGAAAAGGCCAAAAACAGGAAGGAGGCAGTGAGCAAGCTGTGAGTTGTGGCTGCTTTACTATTTTGCCCACGTTGGTCCTCCTTGGTCACTCCAAATCCAACATCAAATCCCATGTCAGCTCTGGCGGAGGAATTTTTTCTCTCCATTCTCACTATTGATGCCTAGTGAAAGACCTCATTCCCTTCCCTTCTCCCTTCCCAACCATGATGTCTGTGATCAATCACCTAACCAGTCTGCTGCCTGCAGTCTCTCCATTCCTTTTCTGTTGCGTAGCATTTCCAGGCCAACTTTCCAAAATACCACTTTTTTTTTTTGAGTTGGTGTCTCGCGCCATTGCCCAGGCTGGAGTGCAGTGGCACAGTCACAGCTTACTGAAGCCTCAACTTCCTGGGCTCAAGTGATCCTTCCGCCTCAGCTTCTTGGGTAGCTGGGACTACAGGCAAGCACCACACCCAGTTAATTTTTTGACTTTTTGTGGAGACGAGGTCTCACTGTGTTGCCTAGGCTTGTCTCAAACTCCTGGGCTCAAGCAATTCTCCTGCCTCAGCCTCCAAAAGTGCTGGAATTACAGGTGTGAGCCTCTACACCTGGCGTACTTTCTTCATACTAGTTTGTGATGGCCAGTTGGACTTTTCTCAATATTTCCGAGTCTCCCTTTAAAGGCATGTGATAGGCATGTGAATGACTAGTTCTGATCAGTGAATTGTGAGCAGACGTAGTAGATGTCACCTCAGGTCATCACTGTTGTGAGACCTCCAGAGCTCTTTCTCTCTGACCCAGTAACCATCAACATCTGAGATTAGCTTGGGTCCTGAGAGACCAGGATGAGCAGACATACCTGCTAACCCACAACAGACTAAGGATAAAAAACTAACCCTTGTTGTCTGAGGCCCTAATATTAGGGGTTGCTTATTACTGCGGCAACATGTAGGCTATCCTGACTAATTAATACCCGCCACATACACCAGATCCTACAGTGTTTCTCATGACTCATGATCATGTGTGATTTAGTACATAGGCTATGCGTAAACAGACCTGGACCTAAGTCCTAGTTTTGCTACTTACCAGCAGTCAAGAGCAAGCTACATAATCTCCTAAATTGCCTCATCTGTAAAATTGGAATAATCACGCTTACTTCGGGGTGATGAAATGGAATAACCCAAGCGTGGTGCCTGGCCGATACAGTCACTCATCAAGTGCATCTAATATGGATAAGCACCCTTCCTTCTTCCTCTTCTTTCTGCTGATATTCACATGTCACTTAAACCTGCCCTCACCTAGACCACCTGACTTCCCTCCCACAGTTCGCCCTCACAACGGATACTCATAGTATCACGTGCAGTGATCCTCAACCCTGGCTTCGCGTTCGAAACCTTCAGAGTACTTTATTAAAATACCATGTCACATCTTCACCTTAGACTAATTAAATCAATCTCTAGAATTGGAACCCGGCCTTGTTTTTTGGGTTTTTTTTTCTTTTGTTGTTGCTTTTTTGTTTTTCGTTTTTGGGTGTTTGGTTGTTTTTTTTTTTTTTTTTTTTGAAGTACCTCTGATTATTTAAATCTGCAGCCAAGATGGAGAGCCCTGCCGGGTGTGGTGGCCCACACCTATAATCCCAGCACTTTGGGAGGCTGAGGCTAGAAATTCTGACCTGAGCCCAGAAGTTCCAGACCAGCCTCGGCAACATGGCAAAACCTAAATAAAAAATTTCTCTACAATAAATTACAAGAACTAGCCAGCCATGGTGTGCACACCTGTAGTCAGAGTTACTTGAGATTGGGGCAGAAGGATCACTTGAGCACAGTTGGTCATGGCTGCAGTAGCCATGATCGTGCTACTGCACTCTAGACTGGGTGATGGAATGAGATTCTGACTCAAAAAAAAAAAAAAAAAAATGGAGAGCTCTGACCTGGAAGCACAGTGCAGGGTTGATGAGTATAGATTCTGGAGCCAGTTGCCTCCAGCCACTTAGCCACAGAGCCTTGAGCAGTTTCCTCTGGGCTTCCACTTCCTCATTAGAAGTAGGGGTCAGAACAATGAAGCACCACTTGGCCAAGCCTTTGTGAGAGTAATGGAAGAGCATGAAAGCACTTCCGCTGTACCTGGCTCACCGCAAATCCCAGTGAGTGCGACTGCTCCTTCTCTCAAACATGCTCAGGCCTGAAACGCCCTCCTTCTCCTCAGGGCCCTCTCCTTCTCAACCCCTGCCTGAAACTTTTCTGTCACTCCTTCTCAGGCCTACTGTACTCCAGATAAGACTGCAGGGGGAGCGTGTGCCATGATTCAGCCTTTAATTATACAACCCAGTGCTCTTTGACCTACTAAATCTGTCTCCTCGAGGAGACTAGAGATAGTTGAAGGACATGGTGCTATATACACTTCCCTCTCTTTTCTATCCCTTACAACTACCTAAATTGGACTGTGCACCTGGCACTCTTTGTAGACCAATCAGCAGCCGATTCAAAGCCATTCGCAGCTATGGCTGCAGCCACTGGCTCATCAACAGCTTGGACATCCAACAACGTGAACACCCAGAAACTGGGTTCAGATGACATGTCTAAGTGGTCAAAGGACCTGAACCCGAACCTGAACCTGGATGATGCAGCACAGAGGAGGAGAGGGGACAATGCTCCTCTCCCTAAGTCGCTGTGAGGGTGGTGACCCCACCCAAGCAAAAGAGAGAGTGAATTTTGACCTGTATACTCTGGCTGGCAAATGATTCTACTCCAAAGAAAGGGAGTAAGAAATTTTCAAAGAAATTTTCTCATCCTTCTTGAACGTGAGATCCGTTGAGATACACTCCCCATCAGCAGTGGCCCTTCTTAGTCGTAGCCCAGGTGACCTGGGGTCCATCTCAGATGTCACGGCTTGAGGGTGCATCCAGGCCTTCCTTATTGTATCCCATAGGCCCTTCATTTGAAGGAAGGAGAGGCTGTGGAATCTTGTAGCAATGTCTAAGGATCAAGGTTGGGCCTCTGAGCCCACTAAATTGGTATCTATTTTCACCACTATTTTTACTGCCTCTTTTTTTGGCAATTGTCTATGATAAGAGGGGAGATAGTGACTGACAGTTGGAAACTGAGGCCAAGAAAAATTCTTGGACAAATATGATTCCTGCCTGTGACTCGCCCTCTATCCAATGTCCTCAGGAAATGAGGAGGAAAGGGAGAAAAGGAGTGAATACCACCTCCAATGCCCCAGCTCCAGTCCCAGGGTGCTTTATATATTTACCTGGTTCTTTTTCTTTTTGAGTCAGAGTCCCACTCTGCCTTCCAGAGTGCAATGGCATGCTCACAGCTAGCACAACGTCAACCTGCTGGGCTCAGCCTTCCAAGTAGCTGAAATCGCAGGCACATACCACCATGCTTGGTTAATTTTTTTTTAATCATAGAGATGAAGTCTTGCCAAGTTGCCTACGCTGATCTTGAACCCCTGGACTCAGGCAATCCTCTCACCTCCACCTCCCAAAATGCTGGGATTATGGGCATGAGCCACCATGCCCGGTCTTACCTAGTTCTTGTCACAATTTTGTAGAGTGGGTATTGTCCCAGTTCCACAGATGAGAAAGCAATCTCAGACAGGTGAAGTAACTTGTCTGGTGCAGGTCAGGTCCAAGTCAGACATTCATTCATTCATTTATTCTTTCTCTTGCAGGATTTAGAGTTCCCCATGATGATGACAGGAGTTGAGATACAAAGAAGGAATAGGAAAGACTTGAAACTTAAGTGAACATGTGCTAAAATGCACTGGGATTTGTTTTCAGCAGGTGTCATGGTAAGACTGCAGACACGAAAATGACCATCATGAAGGAAGCAGTTGTTACTCCAAGGTCTCTAGAAACAGGAGACACACAGCACACCAGGCAGGGCCACATGGGGAAGGACCAGGGATAGTCCATGAGCAGAAGAGACAGAGAGAGAGAAGAGTATGACCCAAGCCTCTGTTGGGGTTTGTCTGAGAAGGAATGAGTTAAGCAGGGTCAGCATGCTGAGGAAGCTTAGGATTGGATAGTTTGAAGAATTTTGAGGGATCCTGGCCTATAGACACGGTCCCCAATTGTTCGGTGCCTGGCCCTGAATATGACAATTTAGGCAAGGAGAATATCAATAAAGGAGAGAGAGGCGAGAGACCGATCAAGGAGCCAGTTGGGAGTGTGCACACTAGACTGTTTGGCTTGTATATCCAAAGCATGCGCTCAGGGGCGTCATTTGCTATCTCTAGGACTTAGCTAGCCCAGGAGGGGTAGTCTCGCCAAGATCAAGGCCCCAAATGCCAGCACATTAAGAATACAGAAAGTAAGAAAATATAGTCAGCACAGTAGGCGATGGTGAAAGCTGTAGGTGAAAACAATTGGGAAGAATAAAAGGTGATTTAGTTCCACGACTCAAGCCACAAAGGACGCCAGCTTTTGCTTGAGATAAGAGTCTGGAAATAGCAATAATGGAGCTAGAAGAGTGTCAACACCTCTGGGGTCTTTCTTACTCTGTTCGGGCTGTTATAACAAAATAGCTTAGACTGGGTAATTTATAAATAATAGAAATTTATTTCTCACCGTTCTGGAAGCTGGAACGTCCAAAACCAAGGCACTAGCAGATTCGGTGCTGCTCTCTGCTTCATAGATGACGCCTCTTGCTGAGTCCTCATACGGCGGAAGGGAAGGAAGGGCCAAGCAGACTCTCTCAAGCACCTTTTATAAGCGCACTCGTCTCATTCATAAGGGTTCCGCCCTCATGATCTAGTCACCTCACTGAGAATTAATTTTCTGGAAGGATACGAACATTCAGACCATTGTGGGGTCAGCATCTCTAGGAAATAAACACATTTTAGCTAAGACCAGAGGACAGAGTGAAGCATCCAGAAATGTAGGGATTTGGGGCAGAATGAAAGCTACAGAGGGAACAATGGAAAGAACTGGAAAGAGGAATAGCACGGACCGCATGGACGGAAGCACACACAGAGGTTGGAGAGAAGGCATGAGAGGTGAGAGAGTTGTAGGGCTGAGAAAGTAAGGAGTAGGGTTGACTGGTTGAGTTGACTGTCCTGGGTCATGGACTCACCCAGGCTGAGGTCCCAGGTAGTTCAGGAAACCTGATTAAGCCAGCAATTTGTAGTCAGTGCTCATTATTTTGATGCTATGGGGCCAAGAAGTTCTTGTATCTTTTTAATGAAAACACTGCACAGGCAGCTATAAAAAGGACTTCTTGGCCTCTGAATTCCTCGCTTCCAGTAGAATTACCAAAGCCCAGGGAGCCTCAGAGGTTTAAGGTTTCACCTATATAAATGGAAAAACCTAGTACAGCTGAAGGAACCGCCTTTGACTTCTCTCTTCATAAACAGGAAGAGAATGAGCTGAATCCTGGTGTCTCCTGAGTTTCTCGGGGCCTTTGTTTTTGAATCTGTCACTACTCCAACAGACATGATGAGCACTCAGGACATCAAAATGCAGGAAACAGGAAGTGGACATGAGAGAGAGTGGATCTGAGATCATCTCTAAGACAATTACGACGTCTAGGTCTAAAACCCAAGGAGTTCCATGTGACCATACCAGCATGGACAGGTTGTCCCCAGCATCTTTCTCTTAACTGGAGGAATCAGTCACTGCTCAGTGTCCCCAGGTTTACCATGGACAGAGCCTGAAACTTGGACTCTTCTCACACTCTGAACCTTCCTCCCAAACATTATTTCTGTTCATGTCGCTTGGCTCCTTTCCAGTGCTGACCTTTCCCTCCCTCATCTTACACTTCTCACTTTATACTTGCCCCACATGGCTTTTTGATATGTGTATTCATTCATTCAAATACAGAGCACCAACCATACACAGGCACTGTCCTCAATGTGAGCAGCTTTTGATTTTCATCCTACATACCAGTTTTCAGTCAACCCAGATTAATGAAGAATCTACTACATACAAACCCAAAGAAGGTCCCGGAAGTGGTACAGGAGGGGTAAAGTGTTCCGTTCAATCCCAGGCTGGCTGTGGAGGAGACCTGACCTGCATGGGTCTTCATTCTCCAGGACAAGCTGAGCAATAGATGGGATGCTGCTCACAGGTGTGTTTCCAGTTATGGGAAGAGCAGAGTTAAAATCCCAGACTCTGCCATTCAACTCACTGTTTGATCTTGGGCAAGTTTCTTATTCCTCTGGGAGCTTCAGTTCATCAGGCTGTAAAATGAGAATAATAATAATCCATCTCCAAAGTTGTTATGAAAATCAAATGAATTAATGCCTGTGGACGTGCTTTATAGACTATAAAGAAGAATGGAGATGATCATTCTCTGCAGGTAATAATAATTATCAAACTATTTGAGGCTTTTTAAAAAAATGTGTCCTTAAATCTTATTCCTCAAGGATAAGCTATAGCAGTGGAAATCTTTCCCATATTATTCAGATCTAAAAACCAAATAAGCTGGCTTCTGAAAACTGTGAACATGACCCTCAGCCGTGCTCCTCTCCATTTCCTACTACTCTAGTAGTTAAGGAGTCCACAGCTATCTGGGATGCTCACACCTAACCGAGGTCTCTGAACCTGGTGGAAAGCCTTTCTGCAGAAAGTGCCTGGTCCTGGATAGCAGAGCTGATTGCCCATTCTGATAATGAGTTGCACAGCTGTGCAGGCAGATATTTCCCCAATTATGGTGGCATTAGGGAAAGTTATTGGAAAGGACTTTCTCCCACCATTGAGTAGTAAACGCTTTGCTAATTTGCCTGATGATACATTTATGATGGCTACTTACTGATCCTCTTCCACAATCTACCTTTAATGGCCTGTCTGTTTGGAGAGGCCAGTCTTCTCCAATGAACCAACTTTATTTCATTATGGCTTATTATTGTATTTGGTTCAGGGAGTGCCTGCAAATGAGAAAGTGGCCCACAGAACTCTCTCATCGCAGGCATAATTACTGCCTCAGTGCTTAGAAAGAAAGAAAAACAAATAGTAATCTTTGCTAATTGAAACAGTAAAATACATGCAGTTCAGAACTATTCTGTGTGGAATCGTGAGAGGAAAAAGCCCTATACACAACCACACATACACACACACTCACACAAAATGGAGCATTGCCCTGAAACTATGAACTATAAATATGTAGGACTTTCTCCTCTTTCTTGCTCATTCATCTGTCTTCCACAGTTCCTGATTTTGCCTGTGTTTGAAGCTCAGCACACTGGTATTAATTATTTTTCAGGTTTTGGGGGTGGGGGTGGGGGCAGAGATTGCTCTATAATTGAATCCATTTCTCTTAGGGGGAACTTATTTCTTGTGATTGCAATTCTTGTGCTCCTTTCACGGAATGTGGTGTGAAAGGAAAGTTTTGTTTGTACTTGGTTCTGTGACTGTTCCTCTCCCTCTTTTTTCTTTCTTTTTTCCTTAGGTT
The DNA here is from genome assembly GCF_000164805.1 of Carlito syrichta. NCBI lineage: Eukaryota > Metazoa > Chordata > Mammalia > Primates > Tarsiidae > Carlito > Carlito syrichta. The sequence continues at coordinate 384,042 of NW_007258045.1, read as the reverse complement.
CTCCCAGCCTCTGACCATAAGCCTGACACACAAATCAAGGGTTCTCAGGACAATTTTGTTTAACTTGGAGTGAGTCAAGGGAGAGGGTTGCTAGCCATAAAAGAAACCAACTGGTGAGTAAGCAAGTAAATCATCATGCAATGTAAAGATAATCTAACTGTGGACTTCCGCTGCTTCCACTTCTATCACTAAGTCAGAAACACCATGTGTAGATGTGGAGAAAGTAGATGCAGCCCTGTGGATAATTTTCTGGTCAATTTGGTAGTCATGTATTTCAGGGCATAAGAATCACTAGGCCGGGCTCAGTGGCTCAGCCTACAATCTCAGCACTTTGGGAGGCCGAGGTGAGTGGATTGCCTGAGCCCCGTGTTCGAGACCAGCCTGGGCAACTTGGCGAGACCTCATCTCTACAATGAATAAAAAAAAATTATCCGGGCATAGCATTGCCCTATGCCGGGCCCACACATGGAGCTATACCCCATGGGGGGCACTTGCAGCTAAACTTTGATTGAAACACCAATTTTTCTGAGGGAGGTAGAGAGACCAAAAAAGGGAAGCCCTGGAGAATGTGAGGAAAGTGTTGTGGAGGAGAATCTTAGAGAAGAAACTCTTCTAATTTGGTGTATAACCCACACAAGTTCCAGAGTCACCCCTGAGCTGTGCGTGCATGAGACAGAAAGCAATCTAGCAAAGGCTTTGAGATCGAACTGAGATGTGTATCACCATTTATAAAACATAAGGCAAAACTTACCATCTGAACATAACTGAGGCAGACTCAAACAACAACAATAAAAATCAAGATTCCTTAGAGGATTCTTACAGAATGCAGAGCTTGCACATCATAGCATTTATGCTATGCAAGATGTAATCTAAGACACAAAGAAGCAGAAAAATGTGACCAGATCTCAAGGGTAAAGACAATCATAAAATGCTGCTCTAGAGATGATCCAGATGTCGGAACTATCTGACAAAGACTTCAGAGACTTTAAGGCAGGTATCATAACTAGCTCATGTGAGGTAAAGGCAAACACACTTGAAAGAATGGAAGGGAAAAAAGTTCTCAGTAGAGATATAGAAACCATAAGAAAGAACCAAATGGAAAGCTTAAAACGAAAAAATAAGACATCTGAAATTTACACAAAATTTACTGGATAGCCTCAATAGAATTTCAAGATAGGTCATTAGAAATGTCCTAATCTGAGGAACAGAGACAAAAATTAAAACAAACAAACCAAAAGCACAGATCATCAGGGACTTATGGAACTGTAAGACGAGGTAGCTGGTGTTCCATGAGGTGAGGAGAAAGAGTGAAATCTTCCTAAATGAGATGGAAAACATATACTTTCAGAGTCAGAAAGCTCAGTAAGTCCTAAACAAGGGAAACTCAGTGAAAACCATACCAGACACATACATGATAATCAAACTACTGAAAATCAAAAAAAATTTTTTTAAATACTGAAAACAGTCAGAAAAAAAACACAACACATTAAAATATGGAGAAACAGTGATTTGGAGTATTTATCATGGGAAACCATAGAAATGATAATGAAATAACATTTTTTAAGCACTGAAAGACAGAATTCTCAATTCAGACCTCTATAACAGGCAAAAATCGTCTTTATAAATGGAAGGGAAATAAAAACATTCTTGGATAAAAGAAAAAGTGGGAAAATTCTCTAAAAGAAATGTGAAAAAAGGGAACTTAGAGAGAAACTAACATCTTTAGGAAAGTAGGAAGAGCAACAGAGAGGGTAAATATCTGAAGAAATATAAAACATTCTTTTTCTTAATGCCTTTAAAATATATGTGCCTGTTGAAAGCAGAACAATGTTTGGTGAGGTTTTCAGTGTATGTAGAGGTGATATATACAATAGCTATAATATAAAGTTGGAGGATAAAGAGACTAATATTCTTCTAAAGTTTCTCTATTTTACTTGAAGTGGTAAAATATTAATTCTCACCAGATTGTCAAAGGTTAAGTATGTATACTGTAATGCTTAGTACAACCACTAAAAATAACACAAAGAGAAATAGTCAAAAATCAGTGGATATATTAAAATACAATACCAAAATATGTTAAAAATCTAAAAGAAGTAATTATATAGGTAATAAGAGAAAAAATAGAAGGAATAAATAGAAAATGAATAATAAAGTGGTAGACCTAAATCTAACCATATTGATAATTATATTAACTGTAAGTGTTCTAAACATATCCATTGAAGGGCAGAGATTGTCAGATTGAGATTTTCTTTTTTTTTTTTTAACCTGCCTTTACAATGTACTAGCTATTAGACTTTGGAAAGTTACTTAATATTTCTGATCTATCAGTTACAGGGGAGTAATAATATCTGCCATGCAGGGCTATTATGCAGATAAAATGAGGTGGTGTTAGCAAAATGCCTAATATATAGTAGTAAGTGCTCAAAAATGATATCAACTGTCTTCTAATGACCATTAATAGTAATCACTAACAGCTATTAAATTCACTTACAGTAGGTTAGGACCACTATTCATTTAGCCCTATATTCTTTTGTCTTTAGGGGGATAAAATGGAAAGAGATGAACACAAAAGAGTAAGAATGTATCTTCCCCAAAAGCATGGCTTATCTTATCTCACTCTGAATATGACACAAAATTACTATGTGTCTTTTATCTTATAGCATCACTATGTATTTATAATGTCTTTAGCATTAGGAATTGGTAAGTTTCATAGATTGAGGCTCTATTTACACATTTTTCATCAACAACATTTATTTGTGTAAACTAACTCCTTCTACCCTCATTGAAATGATTTCTACTTACTAGCAAATAATAATCTATTTTATTTCCCATAAGTATATTTAAATTTCATAATATCAAATGTCATAGCAAAGACCCAGGCCTCTCTAGACCTGCTCTTACTGATTTATACATAATTAAGACATTGGCTAATGAGCACACTTCCTCCACTGGAAGGTGCAATGCTGATTCATTCTCTTTGCCAAGAAGGGAGACTGCTGGGATTCCAGCCAGAGCAGAGACAGAGACATAGAGACTGACTGTACATTTAAGAAGCAGTGTTGCCAAGGTGCCAGAGGGGGCATGGACCTTGAGATCCATCAGCAGTTGTCAAACTTCCTCAGTAAATATTGTTCCAGGGGTAAAAATACAGGGAAGTTCATCTCAACAAATCTGTAGTGAGTACTAACCATGTGCAGGGCACAGAGCCAGGGGCCAGGAAAGAGAGATGAGTCATTGAGGCAAATCAACGTAACTGCCACCCTCAGATAGCTGAAGGCCTAATGAACGAGGCAACTGGTCAACAGATCATTTCAGTCAAGTGTGGCCATTGCTCCATCCATACCGTCTTAGGCCTGCAACTCTGAAGGTCTTGATGCACAGAGACTAGGTGCCCATAAACCCCAGATATCCCAGAGATCAGTTTGGAGAAGCGCCATTCTGGAACCTTCTGGTTTCCTTTAGTCAACATCATATATATAGGAAGTCTGAGAGTGGATTTTTCCTGCTGGTTTTTGCAGTGTCATTTACCATTTATGTCACTTGTCATAGGAGCCATTATATTTGCTTAAGTCTTTAAATCAAGTTCTTTACTTTAAGCCAGTGGTTGCTGAGCTTTAATTAAAGCATATTTGCATACATTAATATCACCCAGCTTCCCTACATGTTAACTGTATTTTTGCATTCAAAACATGACATTTCAATAACAATAGTTGTCAGCGCCTGGGCTCTTATTTATGCCACAATTACAGGTCCTGTTAATTACAGCCCCGGCTGGCTTTTCCAGCTCCTTCTGACAGAGTCTACGTGCAGCCACGGCTTCTAGTCTTTCAGCGTGTGCAATTCAGCATTTGAAGAGTAGCTCTGCAATGCTGCGAGGGGTTTAAATGTGTCGGGCTGCCTTCATCTCTAGCCCTGCTGACATTCTGGACTTTGGGAGTCAAGAGGAGGAAATGCAGCTTTTGTATCAAGAGACTGTTGGGGCTGGCAGCTTCTGGCAAAAATCCTAATCCTTACCCATCACGAATCTGGTGTGTTTCAAGCTGAGGACCAACTTGAACTCTGATTTAGACTGGAATCTTCTTCTCTGAGATTGAAGCAGTCTAGAGAAAGAAGGTAATTTTGGTGGACTATGAAGGTTGTGAGTTACAGGTGAAAGAATAACGGGGATCTTTCTATTTCCTGACTGTTGCTGAGTGTTCTTGGGAGTGAACAGCTGCTGTTTGGCGAGCGCCAGTACGAGATGGAGTTCAGCATCATGGAGGGTGGGGTCATCTGGTGAATTCCTGAACCTGCTTTAGGAGTTGGTCAAGGTCACTCGCCTTCCCAGACAAGCAAAGTTACTGACTCTCACCCCTCTGTGCTCTCGAGAAATCTTATACCAGATCTGGTAGGGCACTGATCACTCATCTTTGTTTTTTAAATTTCTCTCTCCAACTAGACTACGAATTCCTAAGGGAAGGGACCATACTCTGCTTATCTCTGCATTAACCAGCACCTAGGGCTCCCGATAAACACTTCTGGCAATGAGAAACCACAGTACCAGACTTCCAGAGCCTGAACTGGAGCCAGCAATCAGGTAAGGGCCCTAGTGTGGGAAAGGCCAGGACTGAAGGCTAGGACCCCACCTGATAGAGGGGGCCTGTTCCCTCAAGTGGCCTAACCAGCCAGCCCAGACTCAGCAGAGCATCCAAAGTACACATGGCTCAGTTCTGCAGCTGCAGCCTCACCAATCAGACCCTGAACTTCCCCTCCCTATCATTCGGTGGGGCGGAGGAGGGTTCTGAAATCAGGAAAACAAGTGGCCTACAGAGTCCCAAAACTGCAGAGGCAGCTGAAGAGGGAAGGCACTTTCCAAACATCCTCTGTGACCATCATGGGTTTCTGGACCCCATGGTGGAGCCAGAGGAGTGAAAAGTCTGCCATTTCCAAACACTGAGGCTAGAACAATAAACAGTGCGCTCAGCAGGCAGGGAGACCGCCTGATATGGGTTTCTCGGGTTTCTATCCAAATACTCTCCTGCAAGCCCCAGCCCACAAACAGTCTGTTTGTCTACTGTGAGCCCCTGATCTGTCGCAGACCTCCGGGAGCCAGGCAGAGCTTCCTGGGTCTGACAACAAGGTGACAGTAAACATCTCAGCAGCCCAGAGAACAATGCAAGATACTGTGAACCAAAACTACTTAGAACCAACCTGGAGCCTTAAGGAGGAGGTGCATAATAGGCCTGCTGGAAGAGAGAGTGCATACTTGTATTTGAGCTCACAGGCACTGGACAGGGAGAATGGGTCCAGCCCGTTTTAGCAACCACTTTTTTTTTGAGTTGGAGTCTCACTCTGTCACCCAGACTGGAGTGCAGTCGCTGCTCCCGGCCACCAAAGCCTCGACCTGCTGGGCTCCAGCAATCCTTCCGCCTCAGCCTTCCAAGTACTACAGGCGCGCGCTACCACGCCCGGCTAATTTTTTGATTTACTGTAGAGATGAGGTCTCGACAAGTTGCCCAGGCGGGTCTCAAACCCATGGACTCAGACAATCCACTCACCTCAGCCTCCCAAAGTGCGGGATTACAGGCTGAGCCACCGAGCCCAGCTTAAACTGCAACTCTTAAAACTGCAATCCTGCTGGGGAACTCTGGGATCAGTGCGGAATATATGCCTGGGACTTGTCCCACTCAACAATCAAGGAAGCTGTGTCCGCTCACCCACCAGCACTTCCAGCCTTTAGGCGCTGGCTGGGATGCAGGTAAGTACCAGGGGACAGGAATGGGACTTTGACCGCATCTGTCACGAAACCCAGTAAGTACCTTTGGAATGCCTCACCCTCGGCATTGCGGACATGGCTACTTCTATACATCTAAGCTAAAGAGATCAGAGAGACCAGAAGAGACAACATAAACCAGATATCCTGAGTGTTTAACCGACAGATGTCCAGAACTTCTTTACAATAGCATCATGGAACTTTCAAAGCTGGAGGACTCCAGAAAAAGTTCTTGCTGCACAGGAAGTGGGGGTGAGGATGGAAAAAAAAGTTCCTGGATTTTTTTCATCTTTTTTTTTGTTCCAAAACCGTGGTAGAGAAAATGACCGGCCCAAGCCTGCTGGAGGTCCTCTAAAAATAGAAACACTGCAAGTGGCTCATGACCCCCCCTCCCAGCTTGCACAGAGTGGATGCCTCTTCTGCGAACCTGCTCCCCATATTCTCATCAACAAGGGCTCCCCTACAAAACCTCCTCCCGTTTCCGTGTTACTGTGTAGACCTCACTCTGCATCCAGCTTCAACCAGCCCCATGTACTACTCTAAAGCAGAAAATTTCAGCAAGGTTGTAGTCCAAGGTGGAGAAAATGACCATGCAGCCTTATTCCTGGAGTTTGGTGTGGAAACAATGGAGAGATTGCAGTAGAGTTAAATGTTAAATACAGCCTTAAAGGTAATTAAGGCTTAGAGGGATTAGAGAAGGTGCTTTATAACAAGATCTGCCTATTAAGATAAAACACACAGATTAAGATCTGGATTCTGTGTTCAAAACCATGCAAAATTGTCCTCTAAAAAAATATAAAGTTACTCAAGGTGGGCTGACTAGATACGGAAAAATCAGAGAGCTGACCCTTTGATGGAAGGGTAACTTTAAGATACAGAGGCAGGAATTAAACTTCATCAAGGTTGTTACCATCCTTACCATGCCATCAGGTGAACTCTTTACAGGGCTAGTCACTTCAGAGGTTTGACTGAAATTACACCAGTCTCTCCCTCTCAAATTTCCTGTAGAGTCTTTATAAAGACAAAGAGAAGGTTTAGCTGAGAATGGCCCTACCAATGCAATGGCATGCTCCATATACAGTGTCTCAAATGGTTGCCTTTAAGTATGAATACATGTGCAAGTTCAAGTTAGTAGTAAAGATGAAGCTAGACCAGGTCTGTCAGAGACTCAAGTTCATTGTTTTTCAGCTGTCTCCTTCCCGTCTCCCAGATGAACAAGAAAATGAAGGGACACCCACTGTCTGAGGAGCAACTGAAGATGGGGTGAGGAAGTTAGGGGACAAGGGGATGTGATGGGAAAAGGGGGTCCTGATGCTGGGGTGGGTAAGAACCTGCAAAGCCAGTGACAAAAGCCTACTTTGTAAGGCCCCCGCTTGCCACTACGGGGCAGCTCCCCAGTGAACGGGTCTCTCCAAGTCTCTCATCGCACCTTGCCCCCTTAACATTCCACTGCAACCACCCACAAGATAACCAGACGTCTTTAAAGTATCATTGTAGGTGCTGGCAGAAGTCTGATGGATTGCAGGTGATTGGGGAGATCAGGCAGAGCTCCTTTCAAACTCCTTTGGGATTCTCAGGTCTGACTCTTTACCCCTGTATTTTCCTCCCTGATATGGGCTGAATTGTACCCCTCCCCCACCAAAAAAATTCATATGTTGAAGCTGTGGCCCCCAGTGTGACTGTGTTTCTGGATAAGGCCTAAAAAGGAAATGAAGGTTAGATAAAGTCATGGAGGTGAGACTTTAACCCAATGTGACCGGTGTCCTTATCAAAAGAGAGAGACACGCCAGGGATGTGTATGCCCAGAGGAAAGACCATGCGAGGATGCTGTAACAAGGCAGTTGCCTACACAACAGTGACAGAGGCCCCGGGAAAAGCCAACCTGCTGACTCCTTGACCTTACACGTCCTGCCTCCAGAATGCTGCAAAATAAATTTCTGTTGTTTAACCCACCCAGTCTGTGGTGCTTTATTATGGCAGCCACAGCAAACTCAACCCCGAGAGACTATAGTGACACAGCACACAAAGTCAGCTGTACCCTATGCTCCCATCTCTAAAATGAGGGTCTGGTGTAGACCCTCTGTAAATCACTTCCCGCTGTGGCATTCCATCAACCCAACATGAATTATTTCACCAGAGTGGGAGAAAATCTCTAGGCATAAACTCTCATCCTAGCTCACTTCACTGAGCTGATTCCGCTGAGTTTCACGCACTGCTTAGTCGTTTCCAGGAATTCTTTCCCCTTCACTTCATACTTACTGACTACCTCCTAGGTGCTGGGAATAGTACTGGATTGCTAAATCCTCGATTGTCATAGCTCCTATTTGACCACTAGGCTCATGTCAAATGCTCTTGTGAACTTTTGCTCACACTCTCTCTTGTCCTCTCACTCTCCTTCTCACTCGTGCTATCCCCCTGGAGTTTCTCTCTGTTCTGTTACATACCAGTCAACACATGATTTTGGCCTATTGGCCTTCCCAAGTCTCATATGTCAACAACAACAAAAAAGTGACAGTGATTGCTGCACGCCATCATATACTCAGTCTCCCTTTCTTCCTTAGAGACAAATCCTGACTTTTCTCGGGGCAGAAATGTACAGAGCTTTTAGTTTTTTATTAAATTAAAAATAAATAACTAAATAACCCAATCCTCTGAAAGCTAGATGTGATCATATGGCAGATTTCTGGCTAGTGAAAAGGAAGCAAAAGTACTGTGTACAACTTCCAGAGAGTCTGCTTAAAGTGTGCTAATTTGACTGGAAAATGAGTCTTTTTGTCTTCCCCCCCTTTCTTCCTTCCTGCAGCCCAGAGTGTGGATGTGATAACTAGATCTTGTGCAACCATTTTGAACCAGGAGGTAACCAAGAGTTATCCTGAATGGCCAGGTACGGTGGCTCATGCCTGTAATCCCAGCACTTTGGGAGGCAGAGGCAGGGAGACCGCTTGAGCCCAGGAGTTCAAGACCAGCCTAGGCAACATAGCAAGATCCCATCTGTACAAAAAATTTTAAAATGAGCCAGATATGGTGGTGGGTGGCTGTAGTCCCATTTACTTGAGAGGATCACCTGAGCCCACTGCACTCCAGCCTGGGTGACAGAGTGAGACTCTAACTCAAAAAAGAAAGAAAGAAGTACACTGAGGATGACAAAGCAAAGTAGTAGAGATACTCTGAGTTTTTCATGACTCTGAAGAGACTATTGCAGCCCTAGACTGTCTCATACTGAACTTCTTATAAACACATAAACTCTTATGTGTTTAAGCCACCGTTATTTTGAATTTCATGCCGCAAATAACCAAAAATGTACCTATTCGATACAAACTTATGGACTTTCAGTCAGGATGAAATCAGATAATATATGCAAAAATCTTAGTATACTCTGATGCACAGAAAATACTCCATTACAAAGTAGCTATGATTATTAATAGTCTTCTGCGTCTTTGATTCCCTGAGGAAGAAAAAGGAATTTGTTTGTTTGGGCCCTGGATCTATCCTTCCACAGGAGCTCACCTCTAAGTCACTTCTGCTCCAGCACCTGAGTGTCTGCAGAATTCTACCCTGGCAGTCATTCTTCTTTTCGAGGTATTTGGCCCCCAGCCCTAATGGCTTCCCTTGGCCTGCTGATCCCGGCATTGCCTTGTTTCCTTCTGGCGGCTCATTCTGCCCTGTTGTGTACGTCAAATTTCCCCTGACGCTGGAGCTCCCCCTACCTGATTCCCATCAACACACTCTCCCCAAAACCTCCCAGGATCACCACACACTTCCTTCGTCCTTCCATGGAGTTGCTGCCACGTCCAGAACCTCCCATCCGAAAGGAATCCTTCTCAAATACCTGCATATTTCCTTCTTAGTTTCAGTTTAGTTCCTCAGGGTCAGGCCAGAGTGAGCCTGCCTCTCAATGAACAGTCATTGCTGATTTGAGATTTTTTTTAAATAACAAAAGCTGGTTCCTTATACCTAACAGGCACCTGTTGCTTCTGTGAGAAAACCACAGACACATGATGCATCTGTTCCCACTTTCTTCCCAGGATTCGTGCTGTGGGTGCCTCAGAGGTTCTTTCTGTTCCTTTCTACCCATGTGATTTTGAAGTTTCTTCTGTATATTCTTCCACATTTTCAAAATTGTCTCTATGGTGCACTGCTTGCTTTTCATTATGTTTTAATGATGTGGTATCTGTTCTTCTTAATGTCCCACCCTTTTTTTCATGCTTGGCCCCAGAGGTCTTCCCTGACCGCTGGAGTCCACACCTTCATTCTCCTGGTCCTCACTACAGGGACAGGCATATCTGTTTAGTTCTGCCTGTTATTAGAGACTGGCCTGTACTGTTCTCTAGTGGGAAGTTCAGGCTTCTCATCTCTCCAGCTCCTTGTGATTTTAAAAGACATCCGCACATTCAAAAGGTGAAGTCTAATTCTATTACCCTTGAATGTGGGTGGCACTTAGTGATTTACTTCTAGTCAATAGAAGGTGGCAGCAGTGACAGCATGTGACTTCTGAGAGCAGGTCACAAGGGTATGCTAGCTTCCTTTTTTCCTCTCTGTCTCTGATCTTTCACTCAAGGAGAGACTGGTCGCCATGTCATGAGGACACTCACACAGTCCAATGGAGAGACCCCCAACGTGAGAAACTGAGGCCTCCTGCCCATAAATAGCAAGGGACTGAGGTCTGCATGTCACTGACTAGAATAACTATGAGAGCCACTAAGTAACTGATTAGTCAGTTACTAGACAATGAAAGAAATTTTGGAACTGGTTTTTGATGCTAAGTCCTAAACTTTTCTCTATCTTGAAAGCAGACCTCGAAGCCCAGTCAAGCCACCAGACAGCTGCAGCCCCAGCTAGGATCTTGACTGAGGCCTCATGAAAGACTGAACCAGAACCACGTAGATTCCTGACCCATAGAAACAGTGGGAGGTCACAAAACATGTATTGTTTGGAGCCACTGAGTTTTAGAGTTGCACCACACATTACTAATCAACTCCTCGAGGGCCATTTTGTGGCATCTTTCAGAATGCCTTGTACAAGGTTGGTGTAAGTTAAGTATACGTCAGCCAATTGTTTTGACTGAAAAAGACTTTTGGTCACTCCAGGGCATGGGAGAGCTTAGGAAAAGCTATCATTTGGACCTTTTAGGAGGCAGAGAGGATATAAAATGGTGAGCTAAGGACACAACATGATAGAGTGGTATATTAGTTTCCTACAGATGCTTTAACAAATAACTACACACTGGGTGGCCTAAAACAACACAGATTTATTCTCTACTATTCTGGAAGCCAGAAGTTGAAAATCAGTTTCATTGGCCTAAATTCACAGTGTCATCAGGGCTGGTTCTTTCTAGAGGCTTCAGATAAGAATCTATTTCCCTGCTTTTCAAGCGACTATAGCTGCATTCGTGGCTCATGGTCCCTTCTTCCGCTTCCCTCTGCTACTGTTTTCACATCATCTTCTCTCTTAATCCAGGATAATGTCCCCATCTCAAGATCTGTAACTTAATCACATCTGCAAACATTCACAGCTCCTGGAAATAAGGATGTGAACATATTTGGGGGTCATTCAACCTTCTACAAGCAAAAAAGCCCCAATGCTAGGTTGAGACAGATTTGAATTCCGATTCACAATTGTATGATGTTGAACAAATAACATTACACTGAGCCAAGGTTTCCTTGTTTCCATAAGGAAAACAGTAAAACTTTTTTTTTTCCATTTTTATTTTAGACTCAGGGTGTTCGCGTGCATGTTTGTCAGACAGACATATTGGGTCGTGGTGGAATTTGAATATCAGGTGGCCCGGATAGTGAACATTGTACCCAATAGGTAATTTCTGAATGTACACTATATATAGAAACATCTTAGTGATTTCTAAATAAATGCTGGCTTTTCTCTTTGTTGTATTGAGTTGCTAAAAAGAAAAAGACCTGGGCCAGGAATGAAGAAGACCCAGTAAAGAATGAAGAAGACTTGGCTGGGCTCGGTGGCTCAGCCTGTCATCCCAGCCCTTGGGAAGGCCGAGCTGAATGGATTGCCTGAGCCCGCGGGTTCGAGACCCGCCTGGGCAACTTGGCAAGACCTCATCTCTACAATAAAAATTAAAAATATAAAACTAGCCGGGCGTGGTAGCGTGCACCTGTAGTTCCAGCTACTGGAAGGCTGAGGTGGAAGGATCGCCGGAGCCCAGCAGGTCGAGGCTGCAGTGGCCGAAAGGCACTGCAAAGGCACAGAGAGGCAATGTTGAACATTATCTCTGACCTTTGGTCATAAATAACTTTCTGATGTGGCTAATCGATTTGACTTATCTGATGAGACAGCCATCGCCGAGTCAAAGGCCTATCTGGGGATGATTCTGGGAGGGGATAACATGGGAGCACATTGTGGCATAGCCTGTCTGGCTCCTGAGATAAAGTGTTCTCCTTGGTCATCTTCCCAGCTGGGGCCATACTCCGAAGGTGGGAGAGACACCCTGCTGGGGGCTGAGGTTCCCACCAGACTTGCAGTAAGGGGAGAAGTCTGTTTGTTACTGGCTAGAGTGAGAATAATTAGATAAGATCAATAATAGAAACACTTCACACTTAACCCTTCCAATGGACAAAGCACTTGAAGCTACATTTTTTCACTGGGCTCGCACAGTCATGCTCATTTCTACAAGAAAAGAAATGGATGCAATAAAAGCACTGCCATGTATTAATTGTTGACTATGTGCTAATCACCAGACTAGGAGGTTTACAAGCATTGTGTAAATGTAATCATCTCAATTCCTCTGCAAACTAGGTCTTCCTACCTCCAGAAGGACTTAAGGTTAAGAGAGATTAAGTGTCTTGCCCCAGGAAGGCAGCTACCAGGTGACAGATCAGGATTCAAATGCAGGAGGGCAAGGTGCTGACTAGTGAAAATTTTTAGCGAGCACACCTGGCACCGAGCAAACAATCCATCAGTGGTGTCATCTGCCACCATTGGTGTTCTTAGCAAGGCTCTGGCCCATCTCCTGTCCAAGAATCACTCCTCCATGGGGCCAACTCTTTGCTCAGGAGTTAGGTTAAGTCATTGCTGGTGTCAGGCCCTTCTCCATTAAAAAGTACCCATGAGTGAAGAGTATTCCATGGTGGATGCACACCACATCTTCATTATCCACTGATCAGCTGACGGGCAGTTAAGGTTGATTCCACATCTTTGCAGCTGCGAATTGTGCTGTAATGAACGTGTGGGTGCAGGTATCTTTTTCAAATAATGTCTTTTGCAGCAAGTTGGATGGAATTAGAGAATATCATCCTAAGTGAAATAACTCAGGAACAGAAAACCAAACACTGCATGTTCTTACTTATAATTGGCAACTAAATTAAGGATTTGCAAAGGCATAGAGAATGGTAAAATGAACACTGGAGACACAAAAAGGGGGAAGAAGGGGTGGAGGTACAAAAAAATCACCTGTCGGGTACAATGTGCACAAGTAGGGGCGGTGGAGACACTTGAAGCCCAGACTTCTTCACCAATATATGATGCAGTTGTATAACCAAAACTATTTGTACCCCCTAAAGCTACTGAAATAAAGAAAAGTACCCCTGGAGAAAATGAATGCACGGAGTTCCCACCAGCCTTCATACCTCAGTGTAAATCAGAAGGAATGTCCTGCAGGTTAAGAGGGGGATATCCTCTCTGGTTCTCCTAGAATTCGGTGAGCACAAGGTGTGTTTTGCATGTCAGGTTCACCTTGATTAAAAGAGCGCTGATTATGGACCAGAGGGTCCTGCGTGACCATTACTCTCCCTGAGGCCAACTCGGCAGAGGGCAGAATGGCTATCTCCCTACTGTGGCTGCAGTTGCCTTTGAAGCTTCCTCAGGAATCCTGGGTGTCCACTGATCACACGAATGTACACAAACACACCAGCGCTTGCTTCTGGTCGGAAACAGACTCAGAAGCCCAAAAAGGGCATTGTGTAAATGTAATCATCTCAATTCCTCTGCAAACTAGGTCTTCCTACCTCCAGAAGAACTTAAGGTTAAGAGAGATTAAGTGTCTTGCCCCAGGAAGGCAGCTACCAGGTGACAGATCAGGATTCAAATGCAGGAGGGCAAGGTGCCCCCAACGAGGCCAACTCCACTCTGACCAGCAGGGGTCACACCTGAGCAGCCAGAAGGATGAAGCCCTTAGAGACTGGTCAGCCAGCCAGCAAATCTTTGCACAAGAGAGCTAGTCCCACACGCAGTCAGCGGATGGAGGGAGGGATGAGGGAGAAGCTTGGGCTGAGAGGAGGTTCTGGTGTGCTGGGGCCAGCACCCAAGGAGTGGAGGAAGCAGGGAACCAGCAGCCGGGAGGGACAGTGGCAAGACCAGAGTGAGCTACACTACAAATTGTATCTCTGGAGCCTGGTGCCATTTCTGCCTCAGTGAGGTGTCTCAAACAACTCAGAGGCAGCTGTTCACTTGCTGGCCTTCCCCGCTGATGACAGGAGGCTGTGTCACTTCTCCTGGAATTCCACCCGGTCAGATGGTTGTCAGGTGGGAACTAAACCAGCCCTGAGCTCCAGGACCAGGGCCCCTGCAGTGGGCACTGGACCAGGCACTGACCTGCCCCAACTGAAGGGATGGAGAAGGCTCTTCTTATGGACATTTTGCTTCTGATTGTTTATTCTTTCTTTCTGTCTGAAGATTCAAAGGACCCTCGTCACCCATGGAGGTGGAGGTGAATGTCACAGGGGGCCGCTGGATGCTTTTGTGGCATTTCAGAGCCTGACCACGATGCATATCTGCAAAAAGCATCTTGGCTAAAACATGGAAAATCGAGCCTACCTTCCAAAAGTTTTCTGATAGTTGGGAGTTGGAGCCTCTGTGGCATCTGCCTTCATTTACCCATTGGCGACCAGATGTCCTCACAGCAGGCAGACAGGCCCAGGTGGCTTCACATGGGAACAGGATTCAGATCATCTCCTGACAACCTCTTGGGACATTATTTTCTCCCTTCTGGCTAATTTCTATTTCAATGTGAAGGAGGAGTCTCTCTTCCCTCTCAGCTGCTCTCTGATTCAGTTTAATTTAGAAAATAGCCTTTAAAATTTTGAATTGAAATTATGTTCCTGGCCCAGGAAAGGAGCCCCAGCCACAATGGGCAGTCTACACCACTCTGAGGTTTCAAGGCTGGAGTTGGCTCTGCAGCGGGTGGTGGGGACACATCCCATGCCCTGGGCCACAGAGGTCAAGGACTGGATCCCAGTGTCCTACACTCATCTCTAGGCTGGGTCAGAGCTCAGGCCAACTATGTAGAGGGGGAAGTAAGGGCAGTGCATCCACGGACAAGGGGGCTGAGGTGAGAGAGGGCAAGCACAGCTCCTGGCTCAGGCAGGACTGAGGCATGAACATTAAGGTGCCAGGACAGTCCCAAAGATGCCTTTCTGCCTTGTGGCT
This sequence comes from Carlito syrichta, assembly GCF_000164805.1. Classification (NCBI taxonomy): domain Eukaryota; kingdom Metazoa; phylum Chordata; class Mammalia; order Primates; family Tarsiidae; genus Carlito; species Carlito syrichta. Next base: position 368,900 of record NW_007258045.1, on the reverse strand, counting down.
CCAAAGGAGACAGAAATCCTCAGGCTGCTGGTTCCCACCCCCAACGCTCTGCAGCAAGGAGTCCCAGTTTCTGAAGAATGCTCACCTGGTCCCGGGTCCTGGCTCTGTCCCAGAGTAAAGTGCAGAAAGGTCCGTTCGAAGACTGCAGGTGAGGTCCAAAGAGGTGGAGTTTGGGACAGATGGTGAATCAAATCCAGGCCCCCCACTTACTGGCTGGGTGACCGTTGGCAAATTGCTCCATTTCCTTATGCCATCCCTTCATTCTGTAAAATGAAGATAATGGTATCCATCTTGAAGGGTTTTTTTTTTTTTTT